>NC_021165.2:34988510-34988883 GCF_000331145.2 Cicer arietinum
CACGCTATGGAAAGAGTCATGAGATACCTGAAAATGACCATGAGTCTCGGATTACATTATCAAAGATTTCCTATAGTCCTTGACGGATACAATGTTGCTGATTGGAACGTCTTATCAGATGACTACAAAGCAATTGATGACTATATTTTAATATAGTGAGTGGCGTTGTATCTTGGAAATCGAAGAACATACGATATTGGCTCAGTCCACTATGAAGTCTGAAATGATAGCATATTGGCTCAGTCCACTATGAAGTCTGAAATGATAGCACTAGCTACTACTAGTGAAGAAGCAAGTTGGTTGAGATGCTTGCTAGTTGAGATCCCTATATGGGAAAAACCTATGACAGATGTGTTGATCCACTGGGATAGTA
>NC_021165.2:34988899-34989384 GCF_000331145.2 Cicer arietinum
GTTATTTTTTAAATGAGTTGTTATAGTGGATCATGTATGCACTGATAAGAATCTAGCAAATCCTTTGACGAAAGGATTAGCTGCAGAGAAAGTCATAAGTACATCCAAAAGGATGAAACTAATGCCTATAGAGTCACTCATGATGGTAACCCAACCTAAAAGACTGGAGATCACAAGAATTAGGTTCAATGGGTAATAACAAGTCGTGAAGTGATATGAGATGAACATGCTATTATAAATAAGAGAATCATGATTCCTGAAGCGATGATAGGATGAGGTAATAAAAACTCTTAATGAGATCTATACTCTATGTGGAGGGAGTACCTAGCTACATGAGTACTCTTGATACACTCACCTATGTGAATGTGGAAGTGGGGCCGCTTCCTATGGAATTTCGAGGCAGAATTCCTAGAGCATTCACTATACTGGGATACACGTGCAGGGCGATTAATGCACGGGCTTTTGAGAATACACCCTGTGGAAAG
>NC_021165.2:34989631-34991749 GCF_000331145.2 Cicer arietinum
TTTTTGTAAATTTAAGTGGAATGAAACTTGTTTTTTAAAATTCAAGTCCCACATTGGAAATAATTATTTTTGAAATCTCACTTTGGTAAACTATCATATTTTGTAGTTTCAACTCTATACATACTAAAGTCCCACATTGTTTAGAAAACATATATGAGTTTGCTTCCATCACTATATAATGACTTTCAAACTATTGTGAAAAGTACACCAAAGTTGGATGTTTTTTCCAACTTTCTCTTTTCTCCCTCTTATATTCTGCTCGCCTAACTTTCAAGCCACTTCTCCCCTTTCTTTTTGTCCCTTTGGTTTTAGAGCGGTTATTATGCCGCAGTCCCTTCGGTTTTAGAGCGGTTATTATGCCGCAGTCCCTTCGGTTTTAGAGCGGTTATTATGCCACAGTCCCTTTGGTTTTAGAGCGGTTATTATGCCACAGTCCCTTTGGTTTTTAGAGCGGTTATTATTTCGCAGTCCCTTCGATTTTGTAGAGTGGTTGTTATGTCGTAGTACTTTTGGTTTTTTGAGCGGTTGTTATGTCGTAGTCCTTTTGTTTTTAGAGCGGTTGCTATGGCGTAGTCACTTTGTTTTTAGAGCAGTTATTATGCCGTAGTTCATTTCTTTTTTGTCATTTTGAGCAGTTATTAGTGACTTTAATTGTCATACTGAGAGTGGCTTTAATTGCCATATTGAGGGTGTAATTCTAGAACGGTTTTCTACGGTGCAGTGGAACTCCGATATAATGACTTTGGGTTGTCTTGCACAATTTGGGCAGTGCCGCGAAACGTCTTAAAGAGAGTGACCTAGTCCGCGACTCAACCCAGTAATATATTCGGTGGCATAAATTGTGATTTTTAAATAGTTTTCTAAAACTAAAAAAAAAAAAAAACAACAGTTGCCTATGAGACAAAGTAGACTTCATATTGATGAACTCTATCAACAAGGTTAGCATTGTTGAAAGACAATTTTGATGTCTTGCTTCAATAAAAAGATATGATAGGCCATGAATGGTAACTGATGATTTTTCTAGATCATTCGTTTTATTTACAACAAAGATTATAAGAGACAAAAGTAAACTATTTGAATCTAACAAACGTAATTGATCCAAAAGTAGTTTTATTTTACTATACTATACAATGACCAACGGATGTTCCAAACAAGTATTACAGATGTTTTAGAAAATAATATTATAATATAAGATCATGATGAAATAAGATTTGATGTATGTATTATACCTTTGGACACTTCATTGCATAGTTATTTGATGGTATCACCGGCCTATAGCATTCACAAACAGCAGCCCATCCTTTACTTTATAGTGATTGGATGTCGACCATTTTGAACAATCTCTTTTAGAGTCAGGTCTGCCATCACTCCTTCTTTTAGCGCTTTGAAGAATTGGAATTGAGGCTCAGACCAAGTCATCATGAAGACTCTTGATAAGGCAACAGCAGTAATGTTCTCTTTTCCTGGCTTGTACTCCATTTTAAAATCGTAGCCAATGAAATGAATTTATCTGACCAAGCTTGTTGTTATGGTGTTTGTAGAGACTGTAGGCTTTTTTTGATCTGTCTTGATAACAAAATTATGGCCCAAGAGATAATGTCTGAACTTGGCCGAGGCTTCGATGATAGATAGCAGCGTCTCTGCTGTAGGCCCAATACAGTCCCTATTCCAGTCCCCGATGCATCAGTTTCTAGAATGAATAGTTGAGAAAAATCAAGCAGAACAAGTACTGGGGCAGAAGTGATAGCTTGCATTAGCTGACGTGCTCCAATTAAAAGCATCTTTTTTGAACAAGTTGGTAAAGGAACAATAGTGCTTGCATAAGATTAAAAAATCTACGGTAATATCCTGTGAAGCCTAAAAACCCCTAAATCCACCACTGCCATCACTTTAGTTTATTCATTTTGACCCCTTCCCTCGATACTATACGTCCAAGATTAATCTATCTCCAACTGACCAAACGAACATTTTGACAATTTAGCAAAATATAGATGCTGCTGTAGTACCTGAATGTTCACATTCAGCTCCCTAACTAGTCCTTCTCTTAGAAACCTGAGAATTGGATTTCTAAGAAAGAATGCTTTTATTGAGAATTAGAGGAGAAATCTCTCCTCCAAG
>NC_021165.2:34991759-35008524 GCF_000331145.2 Cicer arietinum
ATTACAATATTCAATAGAGCTTATACTTAGCACTAAAATTTCAATCAATGATTTAGATCCATAAGCACAAGGTCCAAAATCAACCTCTAACTCTTGTGAAATGGATTAGATCTTTATATCATTTGAAACCAAGGTACAACTTCTTGGTCTAAGTCAACAGAGGCAATAATCAACGTTCTTTTTTAATAGGGCATGATGTTATTATTTTTTCTTGATTGGATAAACTCACATACAGAACACAGCTTATACTTAGCACCAAAAGTTCATTCACTGATTTAGCATGAGTCATTACCTCAAGACATCTCCGGTGGTGTGTTTGTGATTTTGTTACCATATGATTACAGTAATTTAGTTCAAAAGATTGCTAGCAAGTTTGTAACTTCACTTGATTTCTAAGCATATGTTATTTGATACTTAATGTATGTTGATTTGTTTTATAGTTCACTAAGTTGCTCGCTGGACATAAGGTAAAGCTGGCGAGGATCGTTTTTATTTTCTTGAAAATCTCTTCTCTTCTTTGTTGTTTATGCTCATGCTTAGATGAAAAGTTAAATGTATTTGTTCTTCAATTTTTAAATAAGAAAAGTATCCAACAAGAATTTAAAAGTTAAATAATAGTAGTATTTGTAATGATGTGTGGAGAGTGAAGAAATTCAAGATAATTGATGAACTTGGAAAAAACTGAATTAGATCATCATGTTATTGAGGATGCATTCAAGCTTTGATAATATGACTATCTCAACACTGTTACAGTCGCGCAAGAAGCAATGGAATTCTACTCTGATCCATAATTTGTTTGACGACATCACAAATGTCAAAATTCTGCATACACCACTAGGTGAGTCAGTTCAGCAAGATAGAATAATTTGGTGAGGTGAGAAAAATGGCCTATACTAAGTGAAGAGTGTGCATCATGTATGTATGAACGAGCTCATTGATAATTCAAATCTAAAACTCATTGAAAATTGGCATATCATATGGAAAACAAAATTGTCGCCAGAGGTTAAAAGTTTATTCTGGACGTTGCTTTGCGGTTGCCTTTCGACTACATTTCTATTTTGAGAGGGGTATTAGTTGTCCCACCACTTGTGCCTTATGGGACACAATAGACGAGGACAAGATACATCTCCTTTTTTATTTCCCATCTAGCATAAGAATTTGACAGAATGCTGACTTATGGAATACCATTAATGCCATGGTCAATTTCCACTAGCAAATTAAAGTCCATGAGTTGCTAGTCTGAGTTATTCAGGAATTTGTGAAATCCTATTTGAGAGTCATTTGAAAAAGAGAAATAAACAGAATTTGGAATGGCACAACCATTAGGGCTGGGACATTTATCAGCTTAGTAGCATAAAAAATTTCAAGAATATTTAACAAAGTGGAATTACTATACATTTAAGAGAGACCAAAACGATTGTTGTAATCTACCTTTGCTAAAAAACAATTTGATTAGTTATTTGTTATTTTAGTTATTTTTATATGTTTATGTAATATAAGAATAACACAAACTAATATTATTTCTAACATTAATTTTTTTGAAAACTTAATGTCCCATTTATAAGTTTATTTTCTATATTTTTGTATCATGTCGATACCAGTAAATTTTAGGGACTTATTATGTTTGCTCATATTAAATTAAAGACTAAATTATATATGTGGTATTTTAACTTAATTTCAGTAAACGTTTTAATTATTTATCTTTTTTTTTCTTTCCGATTTTGTCCTTTATTTTAATTTTAAGTGACAATTTGATATTTTATGTTTTAAAATGTCAACAATGTTATCCTTTTTGTTACAAAAATTCAAAAAAAATCATCAAAATTTAAAAAAAAAACCCATAAAATTAATAATCATCTTCAATATAATACAAATTACATCAAATCCATATCTCAAATATTCAAATAAATTCATATTTTTATCTCCAACAACATCAAATAAAGAATGAAAATATAATTTTATTTAAAGTTTTAAGTTATGAATAAGATTAAATTTTCATTTTATAGAAGACGATAATGAATTTTATGGGTTTTGTTTGAAAATTTTGATGATTGTTTTTGAATTTTTGTATAAAAAAAAGGACAACATTGTTAAAATTTTAAAATATAAAATATCAAATTATCACTTAAAATTAAAATAAAAGATCAATTCGGGAAAAAAAAAGAACTAAAATATTAATTGAAATTAAGTTAAGGGATCGCGAATATAATTTAACCTAAATTAAATTATTAATTGATTTTAGAGTTACCTGTTGAAAGGTAAAAATGTCCGGTGACACTTCAAGTTATAGCATGAACATATAATTATTTTCGATGAAGATAATGTATAACAAAAAAAAGAAATTCTTTAATAATAAATGTTATTGGTTAATCATTAGTTAAATAATGAGAAAATAATAATATTATTTTAATATTTTTTATATTAAATTAAGATAGTCTAAGAGATGTATGATCAGTGATAAAAACTTTACTTTGTAAACTCGAGTAACCGAATTCAAATTTAAGTTGTAAAATTATAAAAGGACTATTAGGGTCATCATATATCAATTTGTATTTTATTTGCTTATCCTCTTTCTTTTTACTCCACTAAGTAATTGTTAGTTGAGAAATGAAAGGGCAGTCGTTAATAAACTAAAAAATAAAAATTTTATATTAAAAATATATTAAAACTTATGTTTTCAAATTTTCAAATTTTAAAGGTTTCAAGTTTGTTCTTTTCAATGGCAAATTTTCAATTTTAGTTTCTTTAATAAGAGTCCTTAAGGCACTTGTTAGCATGCCATAATATTTTCATTGTTCTAATTCACTTTTGGATAAATGTATTTTAGTTTTTCAACACATAAAATATTTCAATTGTCCTTTTTTAAATTTTGATAAGTTATTTTCTATAATTATTATACTTAAACATTGTTTTTTAATTTGATTTTTCAATTTCTTTTTAGGAATTTTCACACACAAAAAAAAAAGAAGATTGAAATGCAAAAACTATTTCTTCATATCACAATGAAAGTAGAGTTATTTTATTTGTAAGATATTAAAATAAATGATTTTTTTAAATTTAAATTTAGTGGTTTAATGTTGGGTTATTGATAATTGAATTTTAATTTTTTTAATTCATACACTACAACTCTTTGTTTTTCTCAAATATTTTTCAATTACATTCATTTACATTCTCATTTATGGTATAATAATAATTAGTGAAATTGTCAAAATTTATGGCACACTTAACTCTTTCCTATATGAAAGTAAACGTACATTTTTTTATAGAGAACAAATATTTTACATTTTAACTTTGACATTTCATTATATAGTCTTCATTTTTTTTATTATAGTCATTATCTCATACTACTTTGGCGACGATCTTTGATAAGAATTATCTTTTCATTTTGTTACTTTTACTATTACTATATTATCATCTAACTTATATTTTAGTTCCCCGATAAGGAGTGGAACTTGCAAGGCTATGATTTTTTATTTATTAAGGTAAGCATATTTTTTGAATATGTATGTTAAAAACAAAATGTATATTTTGATTTTCTCTTCTAATCTAAAGTTGTTGTCATACCTGATAGATGTTTTTAATCAAGTCTTTCATTAAATCAACAATTATTTTGAGGAACCAAATTCATAAAAAAAATGTAAAATAACTAGGTATTTATAAATTTTCTTGTTTTTAGAGATTTAATGATCAATTTTTTTGATTTAAGATAATGTATGAAAAAGATAAATGGCAGAAAAATATTGAACACAACGATATTATACTGGTTCCCCTTATAACCAAGGGTACATTTAGTCCTCTTGCACACCACAAGAGATTTTTCCACTAATGTTAGAATATGTACAAATTCCACTTTAGGATCTCTGCTACAAATTTCTAACACACTTCTTAAGATAGCACACCACTATCTTAGATTATAATACTTAAAGAAAGTATACTACTTTCAATAATTTCAATTATCTTTTTAACAAACGTTCTTGACTAAGAAACTTAGTATAATAATTGTACAATGATATTAATCGAATAATATTTCAAGTATACTACAGAACCCTTCTCAATGATGTGAAAATGTAATGCAAGTATTTGAAATATGAAAAATAACTTTGAGAATATTTCAGAAAATTGTTCAAAGTTGTTCAAGGTTTGGTAGTGGGATTGATTTCGATTAAACTGATGTTATGGGGTATTTATACTCCATAGACATCACTTCAGATCAGTGGCTATCATTCCTAGAGGTTTGATGAAGAAATGCAATGATCCGGAACCATTTTAGAATTGAAAAATTGCATTGTTTCTAGTTGTATTCGACTACATCTTATGTGTAGTCGAATACACATCATTTTAACGTTTAGTTTTATTTGAATTTTGAAGCTTGTATTCAAATACACATTCTTGTTTTCGAATACAGATGTTTGAATTTGGCCACTGACTTGGTTTTGTATTCGACTACACCAAGTTGTAGTCGAATACAAATGTGCAGTTTTAGCTACTGACTTTGCACTCGTATTCGAATATACTGTCTCGTATTCGAATAGAGATGTTCAGGTTTAGATACTGACTTAGCACTCGTATTCGACTACACCATCTCGTAGTTGAATACATATGTTCAGTTTTAGCTAATGATCTGTTGTCGTACACGTGTCAAATACAATTGATAAAATGTAAATAGAGGTAATAACTCGAATCGTTTCTCAAGGACTTCTGATATAATAATAATAATAATAATAATAATAATAATAATAATAACCGAATTGAAAATTGAAATTAAAAAGGGTTTTTTTAGATTTTTGATTTAACAGATGAGCTAAATGATTAATCCACTTATTCGAGTTTCAGACCTATCACATATTCTATCAATGAGTTTAATTTCTAATTTGTGATTCTATTCTTATTTGACTATAGAATTGATCAAAAAAGTGTAATCAATCATATGTGAATTTGGTTTCCTTGACTGGATTAAGCATCACAATCATCAAAATATTATAATTAACGATCAAACGTCGCAAAATTATAATTCAATTAAATTAGAAACTGAAACCAAATTCTGTCAAATAAATTTAATTGACCTTATTGAAATTCAATTTAAGCAATCAGAATATCAATATAATCAAATAAATAAAAATAGAATCATGAAGCGAAATTGGCAGTGTAACCTGAATCTCAAGGTGTTGATGAAACTCTAAACTCGTGGATTAAGCTTATAAAATTAGCCTTCCATGAAATTAAAATAAAAAGTGTTTATGTCTTATATCAATCTGAATTCAAAAATTTCATCCGTAGAAAAGAAACAAAACTCCCAATATATAGTACCCGATAATTTTTTCTCATATATATATATATATATATATATATATATATATATATATATATTTTTCATAACCCTCAAATTTAAACAAACAAGTTGAGCACCCCTATGTAAGGAAAGATTCGTTTATTCCCCAAGATTGGGTCCATTCATTGTTTTTCTCTCTTAGGTTTGTAATGAGCTATATAACAAAGAATGGGGTAATTAGGCTCAAAAAGGCTTACACAAATGGATAATTGTAGGGTAGACTTATTTGGCTAGTAGCTTAATTAGAAAAAATGACTGGATCATTTCAATATATGCATGCGGACATAATAAGGCTCAAAAATGTCACAAAGGTTAATGACTTATCACAAATGATACACAATTTAGCATTTTGATCTAATTTATTTTACCAAGGATGCAAAAATACTATCCAATCATGATAGTCCAAACAAACTCTCAACATTTACAACCATAAAATCTGATGAAAAAGCATGCAATGCAATGTCTATTTTTATTTTTATTTTTTTTATTTTATTTTTTATTTTTTATTTTTTTTTGAAATATAACAAATAAAATCCTAAATAATACCCCCACACTTAAATTACACATTGTCCTCAATGAAAGTAACAAGTATAAAATAAGAGTAAGGAAAGAGAGCTCCATGTTTAAACTTCAGTGTAGCTGAGCTTTTTCAAGGAGAGTTCTTCTATTGTAGCATCTTCAAGCACAGAGATCTCATGGAATAGCTTGAGGCGTTGTCAATTTACTTTGAATATTTTCTCGGTGTTTTCATTTTTTATTTTCACTGCACCATGAGGAAAAATGTTAGTAACAACAAAAGGGCCAATCCAATTCGATCGAAGTTTCCTAGCCATAATTTTCAAACGGGAGTTGAACAATATAACTTTTTGGTCAATGGAAAATTTCTTCCTAGAAATAATCTTATCATGAAAGTACTTAGTTTTCTTCTTACAGATGCGAGAGTTCTCGTAAGCTTCAAGTCTAAGCTCTTCAAGTTGTTGCAATTGAAGCTTTCTCTCCGAACCTGCTTTCTCCATCTCAAGGTGACAAATCTTGACCGCCCAATAAGCATGGTGCTCTATTTCTACTGGGAGGTGGCATGCCTTACCAAAAACAATTCGATAAGGGGACATTCCTATTGGTATTTTGTAGGTTGTTCTATGAGTCCAAAGAGCTTTTTCAAGTCGGTGGCTCCAATCTTTCCTGTTTGGCTGCACCATCTTTTCTAATATCTGTTTGATTTCCCTATTTGAGACTTCAGCTTGCCCATTAGTCTGGGGATGATAAGGTGTAGAAACTTTGTGCACAACCCCATACTTCCGAAGTAAAGCGTCCATGGTGCGGTTGCAAAAATGGGTGCCTTGATCACTTATGATGGCTTAGAGTATTCCAAACATGCAAAAAATATTTGATCTGATAAAACCTGCAACAACTTTAGAATCATTAGTCCTAGTGGGTATTGCTTCCACCCACTTCGAAATATAATCAACAGCTAGTAAAATATAGACATAACCAAAAGATACAAGAAAAGGGCCCATAAAGTCAATGCCCCACACATCAAATACTTCACATAAAAGCATAGGTTGTTAAGGCATCTCACTCCTACAAGCGATTGATGTTCCTGCTATTTGGCACTATTCACAAGTTTTGTAAGTCTCAAAAACATCTTTAAACAAAGTGGACAAAAAGAAACCCGAGTCTAAGACTTTTCTGATGTCCGTTGAGGACCAAAATGTCCTTCAGTTTGAGAGGCATGACAAAAATGAAGAATGGATTGAGCCTAATGAAGCACATCGCCTGATCACCTGGTCACTATAGAATTTCCACAAATATGGATCATCCCACACATAGTATTTGGAATCACTTTTAAGTTTGTGTATTTGTGTTCGGGATGCATCTGCAGGAAAGACTCAAGCAACTAGATAATTAACTAAATCAGCAAACCAAAGAGTTACCTCACACAACTGTAGCAGTTTCTCATTAGGGAAGTCATCTTGAATGGGGATGGGGTCCTCATCTATTTCTATTTTGCTCAAATGATCGACCACCAAATTTTTAGCTCCACTCTTATCTTTAATCTCTAAATCAAATTCTTCGAGTAACAACATCCACTGCATCAATCTCGGTTTTGCTTCTGATTTCTTCAACAAGAACTTCAAAGTTGCATGGTCAGTACAAACAGCTACCTTCGAACCTAAAAAATATGATGTAAACTTATCAAGTGCAAAAACAATAGCTAAAAGTTCCTTTTTAGTGGTAGTATAATTAGTGTGTGCATAATCTAAAGTCCTAGAAGCATAATAAATAACATTGACAACCTTACCAGCTTTTTGTGCAAGGACTGCTCCCACGTCATAGTTAGATGCATCACACATAATTTCAAAAGGGATGGTCCAATTGGGTGGCTAATTTATGGGAGTAGAGGTTAGTGTTGCCTTTAAGAAATCAGACGCCTTCTTGCATTTGTCATCGAAGGTGAAACTGACATCTTTTTGCAGCAAATTTGATAGTGGAAGAGCTATCTTGCTGAAAAGGCAGATGCAAGATGGGTAAGACAAATAAAAAATCACATCAATTTTGGCAGGATCCACTTCAATCCCATTTTTAGAGATCACATGTCCCAAAACTATGCCTTGTTCAACCATAAAATGACATTTTTCGTAATTCAGCACAAGGTTAGTTTCAATACATCTATGCAAAACTCTATCTAAATTGTTCAAGCATGCATCAAATGAGGAACCATACATAGTTAAATCATCCATGAAAACTTCAATACAATTTTCTATCAAGTCAGAGAAAATACTAATCATGCAGCGTTGGAAAGTGCCAAGAGCATTGCATAGGACAAAGGGCATCCTCCTGTAGGCAAATGTGCCAAAAGGACAAGTGAACGTAGTCTTTTCTTGGTCCTCTGGTGCAATATGGATATGAAAATAACCAGAAAAACCATCAAGAAAACAATAATGTGACTTACCAGCCCACCGTTCAAGCATCTGATCAATGAATGGTAAAGAAAAATGACCTTTTCTAGTTTCCCGGTTTAGTCTCCTGTAATCAATGCATTCCCTCCAGCTGTTCTGCACTCGTATCGGGATAAGTTCATTATTTTCATTTTTAACCATTGTGAGTCCAATTTTCTTTGGGACTACCTCCACCGGACTCATCTATTGACTATCAGAGATAGGGTATATAATGCCTGCTTGCAAGAGCTTGGTCACTTCTTTTTTTACAACATCCAGAAATAATGGGTTAAGTTGCCTTTGGGGCTTCCTGAATGATTTTACCCCGTCCTCCAGTAGTATCCTATGCATACACATGGATGGGCTAATACCAGGAATATCAGCCAAGGTCCATCTTCCTGTTCATCGACAAGAATGGCTGAAATAATCACATGTAACTTGCCACTTCCTTATAAGTATGCATATTTCAAATTTTCAAGAAGTGGTTTAAGCTCTATAGTCGGTGATTGTTCAATGGAAGGTACAACACCAGTGGCCGAAGCTAAGTCTGCAAAATCAATTATGTTAGTAGAAATATCGATATCAGCACAATGATCAACCTGCAAGGTAGCTTCGATCTCAGCACACACATCACACAATTGAGTATCTATACAGAACTCACAAGTATAAGTATCATCAAAACCAGACAATGAAGGAAAATCAGTAGCAAACATATTGGGGTAAGTGTCATCAACCAAATCAACAAGGAATTCAATTTGAAAAATAGAATGTTCTTCCATGGGGTGTTTCATAGCATCAAAGATGTTAAATTTTACAATGCTATCACCAAATTCCATGGATAGAGTTCCAACATACACATCAATTTTTGTTCTAGCAATTTTCAAGAATGGTCTGCCTAAGATGATAGGCGCCCTGTTGGACTTACTCTCTCCCTCCATGTCCAGAATGTAAAAATCTGTAGGAAATATCAATTCATTAACTCGAACAAGTACATCCTCCACAAGTCCAGTGGGACGAGCATTGCTCCTGTTCGCCAATTGAATGGTAACACCTGTACTATGTAAAGGTCCAAGAGCAAGAGAGTTAAAAATAGATGTAGGCATAACATTAATGGAAGCTCCTAAATCTAACATAGCATTTTCACATTGACTATGGCCTATGGTACATTGAATGGAAAAAGTTCCTAGATCTTTGCATTTCTGAGGCATGGGTTGAATGATGGCTGAAACATTTCGCCCCATGTTTACTCTTTCATTACCTTTTAACCTTCTATTGTGTGTGCACAAATCTTTTAGAAATTTTGCATATCTCAGAATCTGTTTAATTGCATCAATGAGGGGAATGTTCACTTCCACCTTCCTAAATGTATCTAGGATCTCGTTGTCCCTATCTGCCTTGTCCATTTTCTTAGTCTTCACTGCCCTTTGAGGAAAAGGAAGTGGTATATTTTGTTCAATATCAACAATTTCAGATATCAAAGTATCCTCACCAACCTTGTTATTTTTCAATGCAGTTTCAGGTACCTTTGGTATTTCAACACCTTTCCCAGACCACAATGTAATTGAACTGACATTGGGAGCATTTGGATTTACTACTGACTGTACAGGCAATTGGTTTGATCCATGAGTCTATAATTGATTGATTGAAGTGGCTAGCTGACCAATCTTTGTTTTCAAATTTTGAATCTTGGAATCTGTTCTTTGTTGAAATTGGATATTCTGGACAACCATCTGCTTAACGAGGTCCTCTAATGAAGGTGCATTGTTTTGCTGTTGAGGAATATTTTGCTGCTGCTGCCTAGGTTGCTGTTGTGCAGATGAATTCCCCCATCTCAGGTTGGGATGGTTTCTCCAACCAGGATTGTACCTGTTATATGATAGATCATAGTTGGCTTGAGGATTGCATATATTTGTTGCATATATGCTTGAGGAGCATCAACAATTCGATCTTCTTGCAATGTAGGACATGAATCTGAAGGATGCTCTGGAGAAGTGCAAATACCACAGACCACTACTTGGGTTTTACCTATTGCCAATTTTTTTACTAAAGATGTAAGCTCATCAAGTTTTCCTTCTACATTCTTGTGGGAAGAAGCTTGAATTTCATTCACACCCTTTGTCAACACTATTGAATTGCTTCTAGTTGTAAACTGCTGAGAATTAATGGACATGTTCTCAATCAAAGCCCTTGCCGCTTCTGGGGTCTTGTCGACAAGTGATCCCCCACTAGCAGCATCCAAAATGCTTCTATCCATAGGTAGCAAGCCTTCATAAACATATTGGATGAGCAATTGTTCAGAAATCTGGTGATAAAAACAGCTTGACACTAATTTCTTAAATCTTTCCCAATACTCATGTAATGATTCCCTGTCAATCTGCCTGATGCCACATATTTCTTTCCTTATTGAAGCAGCTCTTGAGGCAAGGAATAATATTTCTAGAAACAATATCTTGAGATTATTCCAACTTGTAACAGAACCTGGTTGAAGGTAGTATAACCAGTCCTAGGCAGCATCTTGGAGTGGAAATGGGAAGGCTCTCAGCTTAATATGGTCTTCTGTGACTCCTTGAGACTTCATAGTAGAACACACAATATGGAATTCCTTCAAGTGTTTGTGGGGATCCTCACCTGCAAGACCATTAAACTTTGGAAGCAAGTGTATTAAACCATATTTAAGTTGAAATGGTACAGTAACTTCAGGATATGCGATACATAATGCATTATAATTGACAGTAGGTGCAACAAGTTGTCTTAAGGTTCTATTATTCGCATTAGCCATATTTTGCAACAAGTTGTCAATTTCAGTATCTGACTCTAACTCGTTAACACTAACAGCTCTATTAAGTCTATGACGTAAATGAAATGTCATATCTATTTCAGGTTCAAGAGAATGAAGATTCACAGAACTAGCCTTAGTCATGCATCATCATAACAATGCAATGCAAAATAACTATTCTGAAAATTCCAACAATGTCCCGAATGCTAAAATTGAAGTGAAAAATCGAAAACCATATCAAATAAAATCCAAAAAATATACAAATACCAAAAAAAAAATTCTAAAAATCAAATAAAGGCAACGAAAATTTGTTTGGATTTTTTGGAGAATATGAAAATTTCAAAAAAGGATTTAAATGACGTGATTTGGGATTTTGATCGTCGTTTCCGTATAAGGGACTTATACAGACTCCTATTCCTTGATTTTTTTTTTCTTCTAATTTTCTAGCGAAATTTCGGAGCAATCTGAGATAGTCGTCTGAAAATAGGGTTGATATTATTATCAGAGAGTCCTCAGCAACGGCACTAATTTGATCCGCTGTAGCACACGAGTCAAATACAACTGATAAAATGTATATAGAGGTAATAACTCGAATCGTTTCCCAAGGACTTCTGATATAATAATAATAATAACCGAATGGAAAATTGAAATTAAAATGGTTTTTTTTAGATTTTTGATTTAACAGATGAACAAAACGACTAATCCACTTATTCGAGTTTCAGACCTATCACAAATTCTATCAATGAGTTTAATTTCTAATTTGTGACTATATTCTTATTTGACTATAGAATTGATAAAACAAGTGTAATCAATCCTATGTGAATTTTGTTTCTTTGATTGGATTAAGCATCACAATCATCAAAATATTACGATTAACGATCAAGCGTCGCAAAGTTATAACTCAATTAAATTAGAGACCGAAACCAAATTTTATCAAATAAATTTAATCAATCCTTTTGAAATTCAATTTAAGCAATCAAAAATCAATATAATCAAATAAACAAGAATAGAATCATGAATCGAAGTTGACAGTGTAACCTGAATCTCAAGGTGTTGATGAAACTCTAAACTCGTGGATTAATCTTATAAAATTAGCTTTCCATGAAATTAAAACTATTTATTTCTTGTAGCAATTTGAATCCTAATTTTTTCGTCTTTAGAAAAGAAACAAAACTGCCAATATATAGTACTTGATATTGGGCTTTAGGGTTTAAAAACAAGTGACCCGCTAATTAAAATTATTAAAAAAGTCTAGATTACGAAATCTGCAATTTAGGCCCAGTAAAGTTTGTAATTGGTGTTTTCTTCCAAAACAAAAGTTGTAGCTCAGATTTTGGTCTTTCCAACGCCTGCTCATATGTGCCAATCCGATATGCATAGCTCAAGTTATGACCTATAGAGCGAGAAAGAGTAAAAATACAAATAATAAAATTATAATTCAAATTCGACCCAAAGTTTAGAAACAAGCTAAACATATTAATGTAAGCTATAAAGAGCTTTTAAAATACCAAATTAAAAAGCTAAAAACATGCGCCCAAATGCTATGATCAACTACTGACTTGTTTGTATTCGGCTACAACATGTTGTATTCGAATACAACATTGTATTTTATCAAAAATATTATTTTCAAACATTATTTATATATTTTGACACTTTGAAAATCCTTTTGATGCATATGCTAAAATGAAAGACTCTCATGTGTATTTAAATTATAAGAATATTAGATTGTATTATGTTATGAAACTGGGTAGTGATGAATGTTTGCAAAGAGTTTAGTTTGTCCATGACCATGCAGTTAGAAACATGATCATCATCAGATTTGTTGCTTCTGCATCTTCTTCCTCTTGGGCAGCAGTAAAGGATTGGCCAATATCACGTTTTTGAACATATGTCTGAAGTTGTTCATTCCACATGATTTTCATACTTGGAAGCACACTTAAATCAAGTAGATTGTCCTTGGATGGTTTATACATGACTTCGCCAGAAAAGTCCACTTTAAAGTGATCCAAAATTCTAGTGACTTCCTTAGCATAAAGTAAACCAATAGCATCCTTGGAAGCAAATAAGACGGAGCAGACAAAATATGACCAGTTGAGTGAATATCCTTCAAACATGTAATACATAATCTGAAGTTCAAATTCAGATATCTGAGAGTAATTCTCAGCCTTAGGAACCAGAATATAACTCAGAAAGTAATGCAAGATTCTATAGTCAACGGTGAGATTTCTAACTCCATATCGTTGCCGACCAAATTCTGAACTAGCCTGCGATCTCTTTCGTTCCATAGTGTCCTTGCCAAACCGAAACAACGAGACATAAGCATCATATTTGGTGATGTTTTCCCAGTCACATAAATTTCCTGGCCTAAATTTCTCACCCTCAAATGGAAGTTGCAATATTTCACCAATAGTTGGAGTGTCTAATTCAATTATTTTGCCTTTAACCTAAGCGATTAACTGAGACCCCTCTTTCTTGAGATTACAGTAAAATACCCTAACTAGGTCAAGATAAATAGGACCGTTATAACCAATGAATTCCTCTAAATGTTGTACCCTCAGTAACTCGAGAAATTTAAAAGCAGAAAAGGAATCAAGAGTACCATACTTAGGAATAATGAGCCTTTTGTCGGAGTAGTATGTGCGGAACCTATCAATTTCTTCCGGGGAGTGAAGCAAACGAGATAAATCGGCTACATTATCGGTTCTAGATCTCCTTTTTGAAGGACCCATTGTGACATGCTTGGTTCTTGAGCCTCTTTTGCGAGCATCCATGATGATAGTGAGATTTTCGGATTTAAAAAAAAAAAAACTAAGTTTTTGGGTTTGAGAAATTTGATTTTGAGATGAACGTTGTGAGTTAAGGTTGATCTTAGATGTAATGTATGTTTGTATAATAGTTGAGTAACTTGTTGGAAGACGGGATTTTTGGAAGAGATGAAGATAAGGACGGTTGTATTCAAATACGAAAATGTAGAAAATGACCTAAAAAACGTGAAACAACTTTTATATTAGGGAAAAACGTGAACCTGTATTCGACTACATACTGGTTGTATTCGAATACAGGTTGTTATGGGAACGTTTATTCGACTAGATATGAGGTGTATTCGAATACAAGTTGTTCTGGGAACGTGTATTCGAATATGTATAATGTGTATTTGGCTATGATATTAGAAATTTGTTTTTAAGCCGAATTTTTCACAAAGAAGTCAACATGTAAAGTTCATTTTCATAAATACAAAGACACATAAACATCAAAGAATCAATTTTATCAATCATATGAAGTGAAGTTTTTAGATCTTGAAAAGAAATGAATTACAAAGTATAAGTACCTTGCATTAGAGATCATTTTCATTTAAAATGTCATATTCTCTTCGTATCTTGTAAAATGAGTCTTTAGGTAGTGGCTTTATGAAAATATCTACTAGTTGATTGTGCGTATCCACAAATGTTACTTTAACTTGTCAATGTGTTTAGTTCGAGAGTGCATGATTGGGTTCTTTGAGATATTGATTGCATTGGTATATTCACATCTTAGTGGGATGCATCTGAGATCAAGTACATAGTCATATAATTTTTGTTTGAGCCATAGAATTTGTGCGCAACAACTTCCTGCTGCTATGTACTCTGCTTCAGCAGTACATAGGGCCACACAAGCTTGTTTTTTTACAGAACCATGATACTAATGCATTACCTAAGATATGACAAGAGCCGCTTGTGCTTTTCCGATCCGTTTTACATCCTACATAGTCAGAATCAGAATATCCAACTAGACTGCTAATGCTACCCTTTGGGTACCATAAGCCAACATTGGTTGTTCCTTTCAAATATTTCATAATTCTCTTCACTGCTACAAGATGTGATTCTTTAGGATCTTCCTGAAATCTTGCACATAAGCAGACACTAAACATAATATCTGGCCAGCTGACCATTAGATATAAAAGTGACTCAATCATACCTCGATATTTTTAGATATCTATCGAAATATCAGATTCATCTTTATCTATATAGGTTCTAGAGCCCATAGGTGTTGCATTTTCTTTGTTGTTTTCCATCTCAAACCTTTTTAACAACTCTTTGCAATATTTTGCTTGATTAATGAAGATGCCATTCTTGAGTTGCTTGATGTGGATTCCAAGAAAATAGTTTAATTTTTCCATCATAGACATTTCAAATTCTCCTTGCATCAATAATGAGAACTCTTCACATATTTCATTATTGGTTGATCCAAATATGATATCATCAATGTAGATTTGAACCAGTAAAGTGTGATCATTAGTTTTTTTAATGAATAATGTCTTATCAACTTTACCCTTTTCAAACTCCCGTTCACATAAGAAGTTACTTAGCCTATCATACCAAGCTCTTGGAGCTTGTTTCAATCCGTAAAGAGCTTTCTTGAATTTGAAAACATGCGAAGGATTCTTGAAGTCTTCAAAGTCAGGTGGTTGTTTGACATAGACTTCTTCATTAATATAGCCATTGAGAAACACACTCTTGACATCCATCTGAAACAATTCAAAATTCATAGAATAAGCATAAGCAAGTAATAATCGAACTACTTCTAACCTTGCTACCGGAGCAAATGTTTCATCAAAGTCAATCCCTTCTTCTTGATTGTATCCTTGAGCAACCAACCTTGCCTTGTTTCGAACAACTATACCATTTTCGTCTAGTTTATTTTTAAACACCCATTTGGTACCAATGATGTGTTTATTTCCAAGATTAGGGATAAGTTCCCATACTTTGCTTCTTTCAAATTGGTTTAGTTCTTCTTGCATAGCAAGTATCCATTGATCATCTTTAAGTGCATCACCAATGTTGAAGGGTTCTATTTGAGAAACAAATGCCATATTTAAGCAAGCATCTTGGAGTTTGAGCCTTGTTGTCACTCCTTGGTTGATATCACCTATAATATTGTCAATGGGGTGATCTCTATGGGTTCTCCATTACTTAGGAAGATTATCATTTTGATCGTGCTGCTAATTGCTGACTTCATTCTCTTGATTTTGTTGATCATCTTAATTGTCTTTGTGTGTATCATTACTTATAAAGTCATCATCATCATAAGAGATAATTTTGTCCTCTTTCAAGGGGTTAGTTTCATCAAATAATACATACATAGATTATTCGACTAACAAAGTTCTCTTATTGAAAATTCTAAAAGCTTTACTAGATAATGAGTAACCAATAAAAATACCTTCATCGGCTTTTTCATCGAATTTTCCAAGGTTATCCTTACCATTGTTCAGCATAAAACACTTGCATCCAAAAATGTGAAAGTGAGAGATATTGGGTTATTATTGGACGAATTAGAACTTGGTTGGATACATAACAAGTTGTATTTACAGCATCTGCCCTAAAATATTTTGGTAAACTTGAGTCACTTAACATGGTTCTTGCAAGTTCTACCAATGATCTATTCTTTCTCTCAACAACTTCATTTTGTTGAGGTGTTCTTGGTGCAGAAAAATTATGGAAGATTCCATTTTCTTCACAAAATTCTATAAATGAGGCATTTTGAAATTCTCTACCATGATCACTTCTTATTGATACTATTTTGGTTGCTTGTTCATTTTGGACTAGTTTGGCATATTTTTAAATTCTTTGAAAGCTTCATTTTTATGTGCCAAAAATAAAGTCCAAGTGAACCTTGAGTAATCATCAACAATTACTAGTCCATATGAATTTCCACCAAGACTTTTAGTTCTTGATGGACCAAATA
>NC_021165.2:35009179-35010086 GCF_000331145.2 Cicer arietinum
ACATCATTATATTCAATAATTAATTCACTATTAGTCTCATTATGATGAGGAGAGTATTTGTTACTAACCTCTTCTTCTTCGTCGGATTGATGTGATGCCATCAAGGCGACATTTGCGCATTCGTCACTTTCTGAATCCGAAGATGAGCTGACTTCGTTGTCTTCCCATGCTATATATGCCTTTTTGAATTCTTTCTTTTGTAGAGTATTTTTCTTAATAGTGTGTGGACATTCTGCCTTTTTGTGTCGTTGCTTTCCACACTCAAAGCAAGTGAAGTTTTGGCTTAAATTGGAAACATCCTTCTTTCTGAAAATTTTCCTTTTAAAGGTTTTATGGTTTTTAAGAAACTGACCAAATTTCTTTACGAGGAAGGTTATATTTTCATCTTAATTTGAATTCTCATAATTGATTTGTTTTTTCGATTCAGCTTTCAAGGCAATGTTCTTGGTCTTCTTTTCTTGACTTTCATTCTTTTCTAACCTTCCAAGTTCGTTTTCATGTTCTTGAAGTTTTCCAAAAAATGCAGAAAGAGACATCTTTGATAAACTTTTCTTTTCAGAAATTGTTGTTACTTTCGGTTGCCAAGCCCTTGTTAATGATCTTAACACTTTGAGGTTAAATTCATCATTAGTGAAGATTTTTCCAAGTGCCGAAAAATGGTTGGTCAGGTGAGAAAATCTTTTCTGTAAGTCCAAAATAGATTCTCCAGGCTGCATTCGAAATAATTCATATTCTTGAGATAATGTGTTGAGTTTGGAACATTTTACCTCAATAGTTCCTTCATGTGTTACTTCAAGTGTATCCCAAATTTCCTTAGCCGTTTTGCAATGTGACACACGAAAGAATTCATCTATTCCAAGTGTTGATTGTAACATACTTTTAGCCTTATTATCAAATAGCACTTTTA
>NC_021165.2:35010640-35027000 GCF_000331145.2 Cicer arietinum
CAAAGTTTCTAAAATGACAAGCATTAGGTGTGTGGCCATTTAGACCACAATAAAAACATGTATGAGTATATTTACTTTTATATGTATGTATATGAGATCTCTTTTGAATTATTTTATCTTTAAAATGATGATCTCTTTGCATAATTATAACTTTCTCTTTGGATTGGTCACTTGCTTTAACAAAGATAGTTTTATTTATACTTGGTTTATCAAATTTTGTGTAACCAAGACCACTTTTGTCATTTGAATATCTTTGCATATTTAAAACATTTTCCAATCCAACTTGACCTTTTTCATATCTTTCAATTACTCTATTTAATTGGACAACTTTGAAAGAAAGAGAATCACACTTATTGGATGTAAAATTATGTTTTAATTTCTCATAATCCTTTTCTATAGTGTCAGTTTTCTCTTGAAGAGATGAAATTTGTCTCTTTTGAGTTGACACTATTTTAAACAGATTTTTACATTCCATAAGTAGTTCTTTAATTGCATTTTGAACATCATTATATTCAATAATTAATTCACTATTAGTCTCATTATGATGAGGAGAGTATTTGTTACTAACCTCTTCTTCTTCGTCGGATTGATGTGATGCCATCAAGGCGACATTTGCGCATTCGTCACTTTCTGAATCCGAAGATGAGCTGACTTCGTTGTCTTCCCATGCTATATATGCCTTTTTGAATTCTTTCTTTTGTAGAGTATTTTTCTTAATAGTGTGTGGACATTCTGCCTTTTTGTGTCGTTGCTTTCCACACTCAAAGCAAGTGAAGTTTTGGCTTAAATTGGAAACATCCTTCTTTCTGAAAATTTTCCTTTTAAAGGTTTTATGGTTTTTAAGAAACTGACCAAATTTCTTTACGAGGAAGGTTATATTTTCATCTTAATTTGAATTCTCATAATTGATTTGTTTTTTCGATTCAGCTTTCAAGGCAATGTTCTTGGTCTTCTTTTCTTGACTTTCATTCTTTTCTAACCTTCCAAGTTCGTTTTCATGTTCTTGAAGTTTTCCAAAAAATGCAGAAAGAGACATCTTTGATAAACTTTTCTTTTCAGAAATTGTTGTTACTTTCGGTTGCCAAGCCCTTGTTAATGATCTTAACACTTTGAGGTTAAATTCATCATTAGTGAAGATTTTTCCAAGTGCCGAAAAATGGTTGGTCAGGTGAGAAAATCTTTTCTGTAAGTCCAAAATAGATTCTCCAGGCTGCATTCGAAATAATTCATATTCTTGAGATAATGTGTTGAGTTTGGAACATTTTACCTCAATAGTTCCTTCATGTGTTACTTCAAGTGTATCCCAAATTTCCTTAGCCGTTTTGCAATGTGACACACGAAAGAATTCATCTATTCCAAGTGTTGATTGTAACATACTTTTAGCCTTATTATCAAATAGCACTTTTATCATGTCATCATCTGTCCATGAAGCTTTAATTTTTTATTCTTCTTTATTGTCGATGACTGTTTTTGGAACATAGGGACCATTTTCTACTGCATCCCAAATATCATCTCCTTGTGCCTCAAGTTATGCTTGCATGTGTATCTTCCAAAAGTCATAGTGTTCTCCAACGAAGCATGGTGGTTTATTGCTACTACCACCATCTCTAAAATTAGTTGTGCGGAAGCCATTTCGATTAAACTGATGTTATGGGGTATTTACAGTCCATAAACATCACTTCATATCAATGGCCATCATTCCTAGAGGTTTGATGAAGAAATGCAATTATCTGGAACCATTTCAGAATTGAAAAATTGCATTGTTTCTAGTTGTATTCGACTACATCTTATGTGTAGTCGAATACACATCCTTTTAATGTTCAACTTTATTTGAACTTTGAAGCTTGTATTCGAATACACATTCTTGTATTCAAATACAGATGTTTGAATTTTCCATTGACTTGGTTTTGTATTCGGCTACACCAAGTTATAGTCGAATACAAATGTGCAGTTTTAACCATTGACTTAGCACTCATATTCGAATACACTATCTCGTATTCGAATACAGATGTTCAGTTTTAGCTACTGACATAGCACTCGTATTCGACTACACCATCTTGCAGTCGAATACAGATGTTCAGTTTTAGCTACTGACTTGTCTGTATTCGTCTACAACATGTTGTATTCGAATACAACATTGTATTTTGCCAAAAATATTATTTTCAAACATTATTTATATATTTTGACACTTTGAAAATCCTTTTGATGCATATGCTAAAATGAAAGGCTCTCATGTGCATTTGAAATATAAGAATATTAGATTGTATCATGTACTTTTATATTATATATCTTCTAATTTGTGTGAGCATGGTTGACTTCGATTTATTTGACTTCTGTTTGAGCTTTATAACTTTGGTCACATTCCTTGTTCTTTGTCTTCATCAAAAACATGTATTTTACAGATCTAATGATATAAAATTATCTAGATGCATTAATTATTCTTGTGTTATTAATTAAATTATAAATATAAATAATTTACAAAGTTGAAATTGATATTTTTATATGGTTTTATTGCAATTTTAGGGGTGTTAATGATAGTTTATTACCATGTAATTTATGAGAAATAACTTAATTCATAAAAAATGTAACATAGCTCTATTTTTGTACATGTGTCTATGTTGATGTTCGAAAATATCAACTTAATTAAATTTTTTTTATGGTTACTTTAAATTTTAGGTTTAATTTTAATTTTAGTTCCTCTATTTTAATTAATTAACGAAATTGATTCTTCTATTTTAAAATCTGACATTTTGATTTTGATTCTAATTTTTGAACTAAAAAATGATGTGACATATTTTATATGACGTGATATACGATCTAATGATATATAATTATCTAGATGCATTAATTATTTGTATGTTATTAATTAAATTATAAATATAAATAATTTACAAACTTGAATTTGATGTTTTTATATGGTTTTATTACAATTTTAAGGATGTCAGAGTTTATTACCATGTAATTTATGAAAAATAACTTAATTTGTTTTCTTTCTTATGTGTCTGCAAGTATTCATGCTATTGGATCCTCTTAATTTAAATTTTCTTAATCCTCACTATTTTAAAATTTTACATTCTTTTTTCAATTTATTTTTTTTCGGATTGAAAGTTTATATCTCATAGATCATGCATGTAAAATTTTATACAAATTTAAAAGTAAAATTATAGAAATAAAGAAGATTAAATGTCTAATTTTGGTTTTAAGCGTCTCGTTCTCAAATTAACGAGATCATAGTAATTTAGAGTTTGACTGATAGATAAAGTTTGGCTAAAAATTGTTTCAGTCAGAATTCAAACTTAAGTTCTCCTGAACAAGGATGAACCCAAAAAATTTATTTTTAGCGGCAAAGTTATATACTATATATATTTATATAAAAAATATATTAATATTTAACCGATAAAATGACGATTATAATTACTAAGTAAAAGTTGAGAAAACTATAATATGCATCGTTTGATAAAAAAAAAATGCACCGTCAATATAAATTAATTTTATACCGACGTTCAATAAAATATAGTATATAATAATTATTGATTATAAAAAAAGAGTATATGATAATTATTTTTAAAATACTGTTATAAATATTACTACATGACAAGACAATGGGTATTAAATGCAAGGTAAAACTATTTGGTGCATAGTCATTAAACTCAAAATTTGGAGATTACAAAACTATAGCGTTTTGAAACCAAAATTTGAAGATATATACCTTACATCTACAAATTATAATTATTCTCTTTATGTTTTTATATTTCTCTTTTATAATATTTTTCATTTTTAACATTATCAAAAATATATTTCTCAATGGATCCGTTTGATATGAAAAAAAGTAAGTACGACATGACAAAGGAGTACATGATAAACTTTTTATATTGTACCATATTTGATGAACAATAGACAACACAAACAAAATTGAAATTTACTACAACATCCTTTATGATAATTATAGACATTTATGGCAATAAATATTAATAGAGTGGAGAGAGAGGGAAAATAGATAAGAGAGAGAGATAATAGAGATAGATAAAGAAAGCTTAGAGAGAGGGGGATGAGAGAGAGATGAGACAACAACAAAGAGACATGCGTAATATTTAATGGTGATTCATCACAACACATCATCTTCAAAACAAAATCATTTTTAACGCAGAAAAAAAAAAAAAACCCATAAATTCAGCTCAAAACCCAAAATTAATAGTTTCAACTCAAAATTGAGATCATAAAATATACTTCCATAAAAAAAATCTAGGGATTCATAAAATAAAAAACAAAAACCAGAGAAGAAGAATAATGATAAAAATAGATCTAAAAAAGCCAAAACCCCATCATCAAAACAAGTCAAAGTTGCATAAAAGAATTCAAGGCAACACTAGCTATACTATGAACAAAAAAGAAATTTGATTGAAACTCTCATATGTTTGGATATTCCTTCATTCTTTAACTGTAATCAAATTTATCTTGAGTTATAAGGTTAATAGTGTTAATGATTATTTATGCAAATAAATTTCTTCGATATTGCTGTGATTTTAAGTAACAAAAGCACAACTTAATTTTTTAATGACCAAAAATTAATTATATAGTTCATGTTGTACTCGAACATTTATGAAACATTTAATTATATAAATCATATCGTACTCAAATATTTATAAAACATTGATATGAATGGTGATCGGTGATTTTTATATCCGATTCCTTTTATTTATAAGAGATTAAAAATCATGGACTATTCTAATATGTCAAATATAATTTTTTCAAAAATAACCTTTTATAACTCTATTATTATGTACTAATATTTCAAATTAGATCTCGTATAAATAATAATTTTATCGATAAGACTTTTTTTATTATAGCCAATATATTATTACGAATAATTCCGACAACTTCTGGAGAAAAAAAGACATTCAGTTATTACAGAGATGGTGCAATTTAATTATATTTTTTTTTATCAATCTCTGTCTGAAAAGAAAGATACATTCTTCATAAAAAATGATTTTTTTTTTTATTAAAAAAAACCAACACTTGTTGAAGGTGAAGATTGAAAATAAAAGGATCAATGCAGCCTCATATGCTTGAATTTTAGGTTTATAGTATTAAGCGAAAGTTTTTACCTATATCTATGTGGTTAGGTCAATCCTACTCCACTAGTACTTATAGGCAACATGGGGGAAGAAGCACTATGCTTAGGACTAACAAAATGGTTGACACAATAAACATCCATGTCGTTTGTATTTTGGATATTCATAGAACCATCAAAGACCGTTGAACTGATTAATTCCAGGAAATTTATCAGCGTTGAGGACAAAGAAATTGTTGAAGCTACTATTTATTCAGTAATAACATACTTGATGTTAATAAAAGATCTTTTACAGGAAGGTTGAAATATTTTTGTATGATTCAACGTATATTTTTGTATACTTTATTGCATAGCTACTAATTTTAAAAAATATTTTTTTAAAAAAAATTTAGAATTATGTGAGACATTATTGCAAGCCTAGTGTAAATCTAAGTCAAATATTCCACACTATCCCTGAAAAAAATTTCTAAGTGAAACCTTTTTCACTCTTAAAAATTAAAATGTTGAGTATTATCAAATTTGAACTATTTTTTTAGGAATTAAAAATATAAATCTAACATAAAATATGAGAGTAAAAATATTGTAAGAAATAATATTATGGCACAAAGACCATAGTTAAAATATGATTGGACGTATTTTTTACACTTCATTACATAGTTACTAATTATGAATAATAGTAGCAAGAGTAGTGTCTACTACTACTACCTCTTCCAACATGAGCAGCTCTCCCAAATTCAAACTTCTTATCTTCTTCTTCCTTCAATAGAGAGGGGTGGTGTCACAATACGCCAGGTCGCGGTAGAAAATAGAAAACCGAAAAAAAGTAGTAATAAGTTCTTTCAAAACTAGGAGTCGCCACCATTGCTTATTTTATAAGAAAAAAATTAAAAAAAATAGAAAAGAAAGGTATTCGAAACCAAATTCTGAATTCGGAATTTAGTTATGTGCAAGAAAAGTATTATCACTTATTCAAAAATGGCACCTTTAATTAAATGTACAAAAATAATATTAACTATAAAAACATTTATTTTACTCCAAAAATATAAACAAGATTTTAAATATAATTTATTTATTTATAAAATTGATTTTTATAAAAAAGAGGGAAAATTGATTTTTATTTAGAGAATATAAATAGAGATTGGGAAATAAAACAAGTAAAATTGAAGAAACAAAAAAGAAATGGGCTTGGAGCCCAACCATTATCTCAAAACAAACGAGTAATAAACAGTTGACAAAAAAATGAATAATAAACAAAAATAAAAAGAAAAATTAATTTTAAAAAAACTAAACCTAAAAAGTTTCTAAAACCTAGTTGAAAATTCGTGTAGTGCACGAATAATGCAATGATTTAGTTTAATTTATAAAAAAAAAATTGAATATATGTTATATTTAGTAAAAAGGGAAGGATCATGATATTTCTATGCTCTTTCAGGAGGAGTTTGCTTCATTTAGAAGATACTATAATTTTTTTATATTATTTTATCTATTTACTCTTAATCAATTAGTTTAAAAAATATTTATTTTGTATAAATATTAAACTATAAATTATTATAAAGATATCATAATCATTTTTAATCCAAACTTTCGATAGATAGATGGATTAATTTTTTTATTATTTATTTTGATATTAAATATTTATTAAATTTTTTTCTATATATTGCATGATACTTAATAACATATAGAACAGTCAGGGCAATTTCTTGCTCTTACATGGGTTAACACCCCATTAAGAAGATATTGAAAAATTTATTATATTATTATATCTATTGACTCTCGATCAATTAATTCATAAAACAATATGACCACTATAAATATAAGATTATAAACTATTACAAAAATATCATAATTACTCTTATTCCAAAATTTTGACAGATGGAGGGGCCAATTTTTTATAATTTACTTTAATATTAAATAATTATTAAATCACATAATCAAAAATTAAAACTAACCATGATTAGAATTTATTAATTCAAAAAAACATTAATGTATTATTCCAATAACTAGTGAAATTAATTTTTAGGCTCAATTGCAATTTTGCTCCCCCTATTTTAACTTAATCACGAATGTAGTTCCCCTATTTTATTTCTCCTCAGTTTTGGTCCTCGTACAAAATTTTAGTCTGAAACTTGATGAAATTAAATTTTTTTTTTGGCTTAATTGCAGTTTTGGTCCCCCTATTTTAACTGAATTGCGAAAGTAGTCCCTCCATTTTGTTTCTCCCCAGTTTTGGTCCCCCAAGCAGAATTTTGCTCCAAAACTTGATGAAATTTCATTTTTGAACTAAAATTATGTTTGGGGGACTAAAACTAGGGAGAAACAAAATGGAGGGACTACTTTCGCGATTCAGCTAAAATAGGAGGACCAAAACTGCAATTAAACCTTCTTTTTTTTTTTTGCATTTATTTAAGTCACACTATGTCTCAAGATCTCGTGGTGCAACAATTGTACATTAAATCTATGATCATAAATGGTGTGGTGTGGCTTAAAAAATTGACCATTCATCAAGTTTTGAATCAAAATTCTGTTTGGGACCAAAACTGGAGATAAATAAAATGGGGAGACTAGTTTCATGATTCAGCTAAAATAGAGGGACCAAAATTACAATTAAACCTAATTTTTATTATATTAAATTTAAATAAAACATAAAAATAAAATAAATTATTGCACACTTTCCTATATGTTGCACTTGTGTGTCTTCTCATGGGTTTGTCCGATTTAAAAGTTATTGAAAAACACAATAATAATAATAATAATAATAATAATAATAATAATAATAATAATAATAATAATATACATATTTATCATTTAGCTAATTAATTGTATAAAGTCCATATTTTTGGAGTATATTGTACACTTTTCTTATTATTGTATTACACTTGATAGTTAAAAGGGAAGATACAATAGTAATAAGATATAAATATGTGATTGGTCTCTGTAAATATATTACTTTTTGATTCTAGTCTCTATAAGTTTTGTTTGTTTGAATTTAGTTCTTGTAAAATCAGAGGCAGTCGACCTTGGTCCCTAACGTCAAATCAACATTACAAAAAAAGAGCACCGCGACACGTGGCCCTATAAATGAACACCAACACATTATCTTTTATGATATATTAAAAATTTTAAAAATTTTATATTATTAATTAATAAATTTATTAATTATCATTTAATAATTAGCGTTATTTTATATTAAAAAAATACGAATAGAAATTTAAAGTGGGGTTTAGGGGTTTTTGGAAAACCCGTCTTCTTCCCTGCCACATCGATTTGCCAGCTCTTTTTTTGTAACTTTTGATTTGACATTATGGACTAAAATCAATCGTCTATGATTTTACAAGGACTAAGTTCAAACAAAAAAACTTATGAGGACTAAAATCAATAAGTGGTATATTTTATAGGGACCACATGCATATTTAAACCTAGTAATAATAATTAATTACATATTTATCTTTAAACTAATTAATTATCGAAAGTCCACATTTTAATGAAGTAACATGTAAAAAGATGTGTAACATGCATATGGTTTACACAACTGTATTATAATTGATACTCACACAATTTATAAAATCTCAATACCTATACATTTTAAATTAATATTTGGTCTTGATACTCACACAATTTTTATGTCTATCTTGTAGAATAATATTAGCGCATTCACAAAAATAAAAATACTAAGAATGACAGTCCCATATCATTAACATCATATGTTGAATATAAAAATGTCGGTAATTTGAATCTTCACTTATATGAAAATGTCGAATGTCACTAACATCAAAATGGGTTGAACTGGATTTAAGCAATTTGAAATAGCATACCGAAAAAATGCCTTAAAAATATCTATTCAAAAAGGTGCAATGTATACTATATGCTATAAGTTTTATTTGTATTCTGCAGAAAAGATATGATATGCAATATTACCATGTTAATATGGTCATACATTGACAACACTTAAATATTACCATTGTTAGTATTGTTCTGCTTTGTTTTTTATCCACTGATGCAATTGAACTATCAACATTATCTAGGTCATAGCGAATAGTATATCAAGTGATTACAACCATGGAACAACACAGAAAACAAAAAGGAAGAAAGAAATGCAACAATCAAGCTTTTCGACCTTTAGAGATTGTTTCATCTTGTAGCCTCTTTGTAGCTGCTTCATTGCTTATTTTTCTTTTGCTTTAAAATTTAGACCTATCTCTCTTAGTTTTTCTTCAACTGCATAATCGTTGTAAAGGGTTTTTAAAGTTATAATATATTAAAAATTAAAAGACAAATCTTTCTCTTACTAAAAGTAAACTTGCTGAAGAATAAAATTATTTAAAGAGCAATGAATGGTGTATATAAATAGTAAATCTCCATATAGTTTGCAACAATAAAAGCTATCATCTTATTCAATTAACAACCCATTATCCTTTCTAGTTAACAATCAAAGTAAATTATAATTTAATATGGATGGGAGTTGGATGCTGATGACTCTTCATCATATGCATATTTTCCCACTATTTTAGTCTTATTTATCCTCAACTACTAGTTAAATTAAGGATTTATTTGATATATTTTGTTGATTTTTGTTCCTTGAGTTAAATTAAATGTTTTATGTTTTATTTTAGTGATTAAGTAGGAATTTTTCGTAATTTTACATTGCGTTGCGTTTTGGTGCAGTGCTGAATTTTGGTGAGAAATCAACATGACACATGTAGAGTATTTCAGCCATATCTGGTGTTGTAGATGTCCAATTGGAGTCAAACCAAATGCAAATGAAAGCTAGGATCCATAGCTACAACTTTCATGAAGACACCGGAACCAAATTCAGACTCGAAAGAGGAGAAAAATGCAATATACGCTAGATAGCAGATGCTGAGCGCTGGAGCGCGCCCAAGCGCAAGCCAAGCGCATTTCTCAGCATTCGCCACTGTTGAAACGCGCCCAAGCGCATCCAAGCGCGCCTGGGGCGCGATACCCGCACCAGCAACCATAAAAAAAGAGATTTTTACTGTTTTATGATCTTTTTCACTATTGGGAACTTGGGAGACTTGTTCCCTAGCATAGAAACTCAAAGACGGCCGTTTCTAACGCGATTGAAGCAGTTTTATCAAGAATCATCCATGAATCATTCTTGGAATTCTTCTTTAACCCTTATCTTTTGTATCTCTGTCATGAGTAACTAAACCCTATTTGTTAGGGATGAGTGTAACCAGATGAAACCCTTATTTTTCTGATTTGATTTCTAGTTATATGAATGAGTTTATTGAATTATTTTTCTCATCTCTGTGCTTAATGCTTTTTATTGCTTGATCAACATTAAAATGTTCTACGATTTGTATTTTGAAACGGAAGTGGACTTTACAAATGCTTGAGATGAGAAATTCATGAATTTGTAGTCTAGGGATAGATGCAGGTCATGAAACCAATTAAATTAGTTGCAAAGCAATAATTTACAAGAGAATTTCTATACGGTAATGCTTAATTCTAATCTTAAATCCACTAAGGAATTAGGGGTTACTTTGGAATTAAAGGTTCTGTCACTAAGACATTAGGGCAAGAATAATAAAGAGAATTCGGTAATAATTCAATAAAGGAATTCAGTAACTAGGATCAAATTAGACACCAAGGTTGGATTCGAAGTGAAACTCATCCCTGACATTTTTCTCATTATAAAAGATCAATTTTATTATTGTTGTTAATTTCAAACATTATTTCAATCAACTTGGGAACCTTTTTGTTCAATTCTAGTAATCAAATATAATTCAATAGTAAAACGCAATCCTTGAGTTCGACACTCGGTACTACCGTTTTATTATTACTTGCAACGATTCAGTACACTTGCTGAAACGCTATCAACTCTCAAGGATTTTGATTTCACATTGCAGTACCACCCTGGGAAGGCCAATGTGGTGGCTGATGTGTTAAGTAGAAGAAGTGTGTTAGTGTCTTCAATAGTAATGGCTAGACAATAGGAGTTGTGGGAAGCATTTAGAGACCTACACTTGGACGTAGAGTTTGCACCAGGGATTTTGAAATTTGGAATGATTAAGATTTTGAGTAGTCTACTTGAAGATATTGCGAATTTTTAAGATGACGTATTAATCCAAGAGAAGAGGAACATAATAGTGCAAGGGAAGACAACTGAGTTTAAGATTTGACCAGATAACATTTTGAGATGTAATGGGAGGATTTGTGTACCAACAGTTGCGGATCTAAGTAAAATAATTTTAGAAGAGGTTCATAAGAGCAAATTGAGTATCCATCTCGGAGCAACAAAGATGTATCAAGACTTGAGGTATTATTATTGGTGGTCAAGAATGAAAAGGCATGTAGCGGAGTATGTATCAATTTGTTTAACTTGTTAGAAAGCGAAAGTGGAACTTCAATGGTCTGTTGGAATGTTACAACCTTTAGATATACCTGAATGAAAGTGGGACAACACTTACATGAACTTTATAACCGAATTGCCAAAAACAAGAAGAAAACATTATTCTATTTGGGTGATAGTGGATCGATTAACTAAATACGCACACTTTTTACAAGTAAAGACCATTTATAATATAGATAAGCTAATAGAGATCTATATTGATGAGATTGTGACATTACACAGAGTACCATCGAGTATGCTATCAGACCATGACCTGAAATTCACGTCGCTCTTTTGGGGAGTGTTGCATGACGCTTTGGGAACGAAACTAAGATTGACCTCAACATATCATCCGTAAACGGACGGACAGACTGATAGAATGAATCAGTCCCTGAAAGATTTATTGAGGGCATGCGTATTACATGATATAGGAAGCTGGGATGATGTAATGCCATTGATTGAGTTTACCTACAACAGTAGTTTCTAGACAAGTATTGAAATGATACCATATGAGGCTCTGCATGGATGCAAGTGTCAAACGCCTTTGTGGTGGTATAAGGACGATGAGAGTATGATTTTAAGACTTGAGATGGTGCAACAGATTACATATAAAGTCAAGAAGATAAAAGAGAAAATGAAGATCTCACAAGATCGTTAGAGGAGTTATGCAGTCAAGCGTCACAGACCTTTAGAATTCGAAGAGGGTGACCATGTGTTTCTGAGAGTTACGCCTATGACTGGAGTTGGCAGGGCCATAAAATCAAGGAAATTAACCCCGGAATTTATTGGACCATACCAAATTACTACACGAATTGGACATGTGGCTTATCGGGTTTCGTTGCCTCCGTTGTTGTCCAATATTCACGACGTGTTTCACGTGTCAAAACTAAGGAAATACTTTTTGGATATGTCACATGTGATCAAACCAGACACCATTCAACTAAAGGATAACTTGTCATTCGAAGTACTACCTGTAAGAATGGAGGACAATAAGATCAAGCGGTTAAGGGACAAGGAAGTTTGGAGTGGCAAGGTGAGAGAACAAGTACCACCTGAAGCCGAACAGAGTAGAAGTACCTTGACTCCAACTCACCGGGAGGAAATGGTCACACCAATATCGGTTGAAGAGCGCATCGCTATTGAAAAGGAGGAAGAACCCGTGGTACAAAAAGGGGAACCACTGCCAAAACCAGAAATTCGACTTCCATTCCCTCAAAGATTAAGGAGGGAAGAAACTGAAAAGCAATTTGGTAAGTTTCTTGATGTTTTTAAAAAATTACATATTAACATCCCTTTTGCAGAAGCACTGGAGCAGATGCCGACATATGCTAAGTTCATGAAGGATATTCTGTCGAAAAAAAGAAAAATCGGCGGTGAAACAGTGATGCTAACCGAAGAATGTAGTGCTATACTACAGAGAAAACTACCGCCGAAGCTCAAGGACCCTGGAAGCTTCTCAATCCCGTGCGCTATTGGAAATAGAACTTTTGGGAAGGCTTTGTGCGATCTTGGGGCTAGTGTAAGTCTTATGCCCCTTTCAATATACAAAAAATTGGGCATTGGAAAAGTCAAGGACACACAGCTGATGTTACAGTTTGCGGACCGCTCGATGAAACATCCCTATGGAGTGGTGGAAGATGTGTTGGTTAAAGTGGACAAGTTCATTTTTCCAGTAGATTTTGTGGTACTAGATATGGAGGAAGACAACGACATTCCTTTGATTTTGGGGAGACCGTTCTTGGCAACAGGGAGAGCTATGATTGATGTAGCAGATGGCACCTTAACCTTGAAAGTAAATGAGGAAACCGTCACTTTTAACATTCTAAAAGCCATGGAACACTCAAAAGAAAGAGAAGGGTGCAATCGAATCGAGATTTTAGATGAGATAGTCAATGAAGAAATAAAGCATCAAACACCCAGCCTGCCATTAGAAAGAGTTTTATGTCTACCCCAAGATGTCGTTCAAGAAAGTGAAGACCCAAAGATGAAGGAGGTTTGGGCCATGTTAGAGGCATCGCCATCTTACTCCCCCCGTTTTCCTACTAGGTGGGAGGACTTGAAAGGGAATGAAGACAAATCCGCTGAGAAAAAGACACCACTGATTGAACTCAAGCAGCTGCCTCTTCATTTGAAATATGTATTCCTGGGTGAAGAAGAAAAAAATCCAGCCATAATCAGTGCAAGCTTAAGCGAGTTACAAGAAGAAAAGTTGTTGAGAATTCTGCGGAAGCACAAGGGTGCTATCGGTTGGTCCATTGATGACTTGAAGGGAATAAGTCCGACTTTTTGTATGCACAAAATCCTCATGGAAGACAATCACAAACCGGTAGTACAACCCCAAAGGAGATTGAATCCGGTAATGAAAGAAGTAATCAGGAAAGAGGTGGTAAAGTTACTAGAAGCCGGGCTCATATACCCAATTTCAGATAGCTCTTGGGTGAGTCCCGTCCAAGTGGTACCAAAAAAGGGCGGAACGACTGTCATCACAAATGAAAAGAACGAGTTAATTCCTACTCGGACGGTTACATGCTGGAGAGTGTGTATTGATTACAGGAGACTGAATAGTGCCACGAGGAAGGATCATTTCCCGCTCCCTTTCATTGATCAGATGCTTGAGCGGTTAGCCGGACATGAGTATTACTGCTTCCTAGACGGCTATTCAGGGTACAATCAGATAGCTGTAGCACCCGGGGATCAAGAGAAAACTGCATTTACATGTCCGTATGGGGTATTTGCTTATCGAAGAATGCCATTTGGATTATGTAATGCGCCAGCCACATTTCAAAGGTGCATGATGTCCATATTTTCTGATATGATTGAGAAACATATTGAGGTATTCATGGACGACTTTTCTGTATTTGGCTCATCCTTTGATAACTGTTTGATTAATCTATCTCTTGTATTAGAAAGGTGTGAAAAATCCAACTTGGTCCTAAATTGGGAGAAATGCCATTTTATGGTAAGGGAGGGAATTGTTTTAGGCCACCGAATCTCCCACAAGGGGATCGAGGTAGACAAGGCCAAAGTTGAAGTAATTGAAAAACTTCCCCCCTACCAACGAGAAAGGCATTAGAAGCTTTTTAGGCCATGCTGGATTTTATAGAAGGTTTATAAAAGATTTTTCAAAAATTGCAAAACCACTTACAAACTTACTTGCGAAAGACACACCTTTCGAATTCAATGAGGATTGTTTGCATGCTTTTAACAATTTGAAAAACCAGCTGATAACTGCCCCCATCATCACTGCACCTGACTGGTCACTACCTTTTGAAATCATGTGTGATGCAAGTGACAGTGCTATTGGGGCAGTTCTGGGACAAAGAAAAGACAAGATGTTGCATGTGATCTACTATGCTAGTCATGTTTTAAATCAGGCACAACACAATTATGCTACAACTGAAAAAGAATTATTAGCTGTAGTCTATGCTTTTGATAAATTTCGGTCTTATTTATTAGGATCGAAAGTTATTGTTTACACTGATCATGCTGCCTTGAGGTATTTGTTTACTAAGCAGGAATCAAAACCACGGTTGCTTAGATGGATTCTATTACTACAAGAATTTGACATTGAGATCCGGGATAAAAAGGGGGTCAGAGAACACTGTGGCTGACCACCTATCTCGATTGGAGAAGGTTGTGGAGAATGAGGACACTAGACCGATTCGAGATCAATTTGCTGATGAGCACATCTTTGCCATTACCACGGTACCTTGGTTTGCCGACTTTGCTAATTTCAAGGTGGGGGGTACAATCCCATCTGAGTTCACTCACCAACAACGGAAGAAGTTTATCCACGATGCCAAATTCTATGTATGGGATGAACCCTTTCTGTACAAAAGAGGAGTGGATGGGCTGTTGCGAAGATGTGTGCCCGAGGAGGAACAAGAAAAGGTAATGTGGCACTGCCACGACTCCGAGTATGGGGGTCATTTCAGTGGTGACCGAACTGCAGCAAGAGTTCTACAATCGGGGTTGTTCTGGCCTTCATTATTCAAAGATACATTCAACTATGTGAAGAAATGCGATCGATGCCAGTGCACCGGTAACATCTCAAAACGGGATGAGATGCCGCAAAATCCTGTATTAGAAGTAGAAGTGTTCGATGTGTGGGGTATTGATTTCATGGGTCCATTCCCATCGTCATATAACAAAGTTTATATTTTGGTGGCGGTGGATTATGTCTCAAAATGGGTTGAAGCAATAGCTACTCCAACAAATGATTCGAAACAGGTTATCACCTTTCTCAAGAAGAACATATTCGCTCGCTTCGGTGTGCCTCGAACCTTGATTAGTGACGAAGGCACCCATTTTCTAAACAGGAATATGGAATGCCTCCTAAAAAAGTATAATGTGCGTCATAGAGTGGCAACCCCATACCATCCACAAACAAGTGGGCAAGTTGAAGTCTCCAACAGGCAGCTTAAACGAATCCTAGAAAAGACAGTAACTGCCTCATGAAAAGATTGGTCAACGAAACTTGATGATGCACTTTGGGCCTACCGAACAGCTTTTAAGACCTCCCTGGGTATGTCACCGTATCAAATTGTGTATGGTAAAGCTTGTCATCTACCTCTCGAACTTGAACATCGAGCATTTTGGGCGACGAAGTACTTGAACTTTGACTCAGGCAAGGCGGGAGAGGCGAGAATTCTTCAACTTCACGAGTTAGAGGAATTCCGGAATTTTGCTTATGAGAATGCCAAAATATATAAAGAAAAAACCAAGAAATGGCATGATAAAAAAATCAAATTCAAGGAATTCCAAGAAGGAGAACTAGTTCTCCTATTCAACTCAAGATTGAAGTTGTTTCCCGGAAAACTAAAGTCAAGATGGTCGGGCCCTTTCAAGGTAACCAAGGTATTTCCACACGGTGCCGTCGAAGTGAAAGATGTACACTCCGATCGGAACTTCAAGGTCAATGGACAAAGACTCAAATC
>NC_021165.2:35027146-35028924 GCF_000331145.2 Cicer arietinum
CAACATGCGCCCAAGCGCGCCCAAGCGCAAGCCAAGCGCATTTTTCAGGAATTTGCCACTGTCAACATGCGCCCAAGCGCGTCCAAGCGCAAGCCAAGCGCATTTTTCAGGAATTTGCCACTGTCAACATGCGCCCAAGCGCGTCCAAGCGCAAGCCAAGCGCATTTTTCAGGAATTTGCCACTGTCAACATGCGCCCAAGCGCGTCCAAGCGCAAGCCAAGCTCATTTTTCAGGAATTCGCCACTGTCAACATGCGCCCAAGCGCGTCCAAGCGCAAGCCAAGCGCATTTTTCAAGAATTCGCCACTGTCAACATGCGCCCAAGCGCGTCCAAGCGCAAGCCAAGCGCATTTTTCAGGAATTTGCCACTGCCAACATGCGCCCAAGCGCGCCCAAGCGCAAGCCAAGCGCATTTCCTCAGATTTGCCACTGCCCACACGCGCCCAAGCGCCCCCAAGCGCGCCCAAGCGCCCCCAAGCGCGCCCAAGCGCTTCGCACGGTTATAAATCTTTCAAAATAGCCATTCAACACCCCTCTTCTTCATTACCATTCTCCAAACCCTCCTCCATCATCAACAAAGGTCAGTGTCCACTTTTTCACTCGTCAAGCCCTCCATCATCATCTCAAGTAAGTCTCCTCCCTTATCCAACATTCTTTCTTCCTCAAGACCTAATGGCAACCCAAAAAGCAAAACGAACTAAGGTCGCAAGTACATCCTCCACCCCACCGCACAATGCATTTTTATTCAAGACGATGGCAACACAAGAATTCCATGCCAAGCTCCCTGCCATCAAGAAGTTCGTGAGTGAGAAAAATTTTCGGTTGGAAGCAGATGAATTTGCTGACATCTAGGCGATGATTGCGGCCAGAGGCTGGGAGAAGCTAACCACCTTCGTTACCATAGCAAGCAAGTCCTTAGCAGTGGAATTCTTCTCCAATGCCTCTGATCTGAATTCTGAAGACCCATTTCCACACGACAAATTTGTGAGCTATGTGAGGGGAAAAAGGGTACCCTTCACACCCCAGGTCATCAATGCAATGTTTGGTCTGCCAAATTATCGGGACTGCCGTTTTCGAGATATGTTGGACTACAGTAGAAAAGTAGACACTCATGAGATCCTACACATTTTATGCAGACCAGGCACAGATTGGGTTCGAAATAGGGATGGCTCGGTTAGGAAACTGCGCTCAGTGGATCTCAACCCAATTGCCAAAGCCTGGAGCACCTTTGTCCTTCACACGCTACTCCCATGTTCCAATGTGTCCGATATAACACTTCACAGAGCATACCTACTCACTGCCATCATGAAAGGCGACAAAATCAACGTGGGTGCAGTACTGGCTGATGATCTATGGGGGACAGCAACTCTTGACCCTCCGACAGGCTACTTCCATCATGCTTCTCTGATAAGCAAACTATGTGAACAGGTGAGAGTGTTACCTAAACAGGGTGAAGAAATGGTGAAACCTGCTACACCAATCACTGCGAGGTGGATAGAAAAATACTCCACAATTCCGGGAGAGGACCTTGGTGCCCCACAAGCAGAAGAAGATACTGAACCACATCACCACCCTACACACCCATCACATCCATCCACCGAGGAAAGATGTGACAGACTGGAAACTATGATGGAACGATTGATGATTGATCAGCAAGAGGGACAAGCTAGAATAGAACTGGGGATGACCAATCTATATCGAGCCTTCGCTTCTTCTCAACAGACACCAGGAGGCATGTTTTATGCTGACCTTTTCGCACCTCACCAGTATACTGGCGA
>NC_021165.2:35029051-35029530 GCF_000331145.2 Cicer arietinum
TGACTTTCTTCTATTCATGTTTTGTGTTTTGTTTTTTTTTTCCTTTCACTAAATGTGTATCATGATGAAACAGTTGTACTAACTTGCACGTAATCTTAAAATTTCTGTTTGTGATATCGCAAGTTAAATTTTATTTCTTAGATTATGTTATTGCTCAAGCTGACAAGCCTTCCTAATGCATGCATTCTTGATTACTAAATGGTTGTAGAAGGCTAATATGCCATCAATTTTTCAAAAATACAATTTTAACTTTTCATAAGCATGTTGGCTTTATTTTGATTGTTCATATTCTCTCTTATTATCCTAGCTGTGAGCTTTTGAGCCTAAACACTTAAATTCTTTGTTGTGTGATTATCCAGACATGTGTTATCTCTCTAGAACTTGCACTAATTCTGACTTGCATCACATGTAATTTATGCATACATTGAGGCAATTTTATTGGTCGTTTGAGCCTTTCTAACTACCCTATGAAAATTTTA
>NC_021165.2:35030955-35054419 GCF_000331145.2 Cicer arietinum
TTTTTTTACTGTTTTAGGGATCTTTTTCACTCTTGGGAAGTTGGGAGACTTGTGCCCTAGCATAGAAACTCAAAGACGGCCGTTTCTAACGCCATTGAAGCAGTTTTATCAAGAATCATCCATGAATCATTCTTGTAATTCTTCTTTAATCCTTATCTTTTGTATCTCTGTCATGAGTAACTAAACCCTATTTGTTAGGGATGAGTGTAACCAGATGAAACCCTTATTTTTCTGATTTGATTTCTAGTTATATGAATGAGTTTATTGAATTGTTTTTCTCATCTCTGTGCTTAATGCTTTTTATTGCTTGATCAACATTAAAATGTTCTACGATTTGTATTTTGAAACGGAAGTGGACTTTACGAATGCTTGAGATGAGAAATTCATGAATTTGTAGTCTAGACATAGGTGCAGGTCATGAAACCAATTAAATTAGTTGCAAAGCAATAATTTACAAGAGAATTTCTATACGGTAATGCTTAATTCTAATCTTAAATCTACTAAGGAATTAGGGGTTACTTTGGAATTAAAGGTTCTGTCACTAAGACATTAGGGCAAGAATACTAAAGAGAATTCGATAATAATTCAATAAAGGATTTCAATAACTAGGATCAAATTAGACACCAAGGTTGGATTCGAAGTGAAACTCATCCCTGACATTTTTCTCAATTTATAAAAGATCAATTTTACTACTGCTGTCAATTTTAAATATTATTTCAATCAACTTGGGAACCTTTTGTTCAATTTTAGTAACTAAATATAATTCAATAGTAAAACGCAATCCTTGAGTTCGACACTCGATACTACCGTTTTATTATTACTTGCAACGATTCAGTACACTTGCTGAAACGCTATCAGATGCCAATAGAGGGGTTATTGAATGGAAGTTAATTTGAATCCATAGTTGACAAATATAGTATATGATTTTAGTGTAACAAAATATATTCACCTTTACTCAAATGAGAGGTGAAATAATGTTGATAATAAATATATATATTTATGGTCTTTGTTATTGAACTCCCGACTCCAATTATCTACTGAACAATTTTTTTTATTGAATTCCCTACCTCGCTAACTTCTTTTTTTGGTAATAGTGAGGAACAATTTTTTTTAGAACAATTTTAGGTATTAATGTTTCATTTAAGTGTGCAGTTCCAAAACTACAATTAATATGTAGGATATTAGAATATATCCTCTAGTGATTGGTCAATAAGATATGGAAAATTCTGCATTTAAAATTGGTGATAAGTGCCTCTAAAACACTGCCTTTGGTGATACAAAGCATTAGATTGCATTTTCCTCTGGTGGTACAAGAAGGTTTGCCATGACTGCATATGATTCTGATTCAGTTCTACTTTTAGTACATTTGTTTAAGTCTGCCTCTAGTGAAGAGACTTTGGGAAAGTATGTCTCTAATGACGCAAAATAAACTTTGGAAAAATCTGCCTCTAGTGAAGCAATCAAGATTCTGATCAAAATGCCTCTGATAAATTGCCTCTAGTTAAAGTCAATAGTATGACAAAAGTCAACACCCAAAAAAGTCATGGTAAAAAGCCAAACCTATAAACTCAACATTTTGGTAAAAGACAACATTAAAAAAAGTCAACACCTAGAAAAAGTCAATGTTGGAAAAAGTCAACACCATTGGTAAAAGTCAATGGTCTGACATGGTCAGTGCCTTTGATAGTTTTCCTCTAGTCATTTACCTTTAATTATGGTGGCTGCCTCTAGTCTAGTAAACTTACCTCTGGTCCAGTAAACTTGCTTCTAGTGGCTGCCTTTGGTCCAATAATTACACTTGCCTTTGGTCATTGCCTCTAGTCTAATAATTATGCCTCTGGTTGCTCCACGCTTATGATCAAGTGAAGTTGATTCTGCTTCATACATGGTCAAGAAATCATGCCTTTGATTGTTCTTGTCTCTAGTCCAATAATTGTGCCTCTGGTGTTCTTGCCTCTAGTCAAGTAACTATGCCTCTGGTCCAATCATCATACCTCTGATCAAGTACAATTTGCTTCATCAAAACTGAAATTCCAGAAACATTTAGAAAAAAAATTCTAAGTCGAAGTTTTATTCTAAACGGTTAGAAACGAACTCAACGATTATAAATTTGAAGACAATGAAGCACCATGATGAAGGAAAAACAAACCATGTTGTGAAGGACACAAGACCATTCCTTAAAGGACATTCAACCATAATTTGAATGACAAAGAATGTTGCAAAGGCTTCTATAAATTGCACATAATTTTGAGTTCAAAGCAATATACCAACACACAAAATTTCAAACAGAAACAAAACCAATCACAACAACTTACAACATTCTTTAAAAGTTAATTAATCTAAAATCAGCTAGCACAAACACTGAGTTAGAAAATTATCAAATTTATATTACAAATACATTCTAGCTTGAGAGAAAATTATGAAACCCACAAACACTCTTTATTTGTAGCCAAGTCTGACAGTGGCTGATTGTGTTCCTCAATGGCACTAAGCTGAAAGTTGAGAATACTTGTTAGAACTTGTAAACTAAGTCCAGTAGTGACTGCCCGTTCCTCAACAAATTGACGATACAATGTTGGAGGTAAGAAGATTGAACACAATCATTGTGACTAACCAAGTGTTCAAGTGTAAGTTCTAAATATAGTGGATTAAATCATTTGAAAGAGGGGACTGGACGTAGCTACTAAGTTAGTAGTGAATCAGGATAAAATAATTGAGTCATTTATTTATTATTTCAATTTTATCACATTAGTTTTTAAGCCATTCAAAATATTTTCAAAAACTGTAATCGCAAATTCAACCTTAATCTTGTACCCCTAGTTTTTCAACCTTAATCTTTTATCACAATTCAACCTTAATCTTGTACCCCTAATTTTTTCTTGACCATCAATCTTGTACCCCTAATCGCAAATTTCAACAAATATCTAATACTCAACAAAAAATAAAAAATAACCTCTCTTTTCATAACACACCAAAATAAAGGAAGACGAGAAAGAGAAAGAACACAATGATATGACACTAAATACTCAATTTTAATGACCCGTCTTGTTTGCTATCAACTATGAAAAATCTTATCACAATAGAAGTTAATATTAATAACCAAAATTATCTTTGAATGGTAAGAAAATCCAATTTTCTAAAAGAAAAATCGAGATTCAAACCTTATTATAGAATTTCAAATATGTATCCAAAACCAAATTAAAAACCCAAATGGTTAAGAGTATTTCCTTGGGGCATGATTTTTGTTCCCAAATGGTCGTCTTTACTAAAAAAAAATTGAAATGAAAAAAAAACTTGGTGAATCTATTTACCAAAGTTTTTTCTATATCTAAAAGATGAAATAATAAGACGATGTCACCATTTGCTTAAGAGTATTACCTTTCAAAGACATGCATGATATGTTGATATTTGAGAAAGTGGGAGTATAAGTCATCAAGAAGATGATAGAATAGAAAAATAATCCAATAATATAGCAATGAAATTAAAAAAAAAAAAGTTTATATAAATCTTTTATGTTGTGCTTTTAGATGCTAAATTCACTTCCTAGGAGAAGCCAATACATATTATAAAATTGCATTCAAAATATGCACATTATTTCATAATGACTAAGTAATAACACTAAAAAGTAAACAATTAATCATGAATTGATAAAGATTTTATTGATCTCTACTAAGGTTGTCTGAGATCAGTTTTTTCACTCGCCAGGGCTTGATTTTGCTGAGCTTTTTTTTCCTCTTATATAGCAGCATTTCTTGTTTATCTCATGCCAATTTCGTTCTAATAGTTTATCCATGGAGGGTCTCACTTTGTTGGAAGAGGATTGAGGCATTACAGTAGACATCACAACATATTGAGTTTCTCAAGAAATCAAAGAAAAATGCCTTGTTGGCAGACTTATTGCTAATAAATCGACCAAGTTTAACATCTTTAAGGGAAGACTAGCAGCCATATGGAGACCAAGGAAATGAGTTACTATCACGACGCTAGATCAAGGAAGATTTCTTTTTCAATTCTACCATCACCGAGACGTGGAGAGGTTACTGTGGGAGGTCCGTGAACCTTTGACAAATACATGCTGGCACTGCAGAAGGTTGCTCCAGGGGATTCCTTGATGGATGTCCCATTGAACACTTTAGATATCTGGGTGCTAGTTCTTAACCTGCCGTTTGGCTTTGTGTTCGTAAAAGATGGTAAGAGCATTGCAAACTATATTGGAATTTTAAAAGATTATGATGATAACAATAACAGGGCGTGTGGAGGCCATATATGCATATTAGAGTTACCATCGATTGTCGATTCCTTTTGAAAAAATAATTGAAGATTCTCAAACAAAGAGGTGATTTGATTGTCCTTTAATTCAGGTCTGAAGGCAGTGGTGAGAACAAATGGTTAAGGGATAGAGTTACCATTGGTGCATCGGTTACTAATAGTGTGCAAGGAGTGTATTTATTTGGCCAACTTAGTTGGGTAATACTTATATGTTATAGTTGGGTAATACTTATATGTTATGGGGCCTAGACTTAGAAGCCGAATTCAGTAATTTTGGAAATGAATTGACAATGGTAGTTACACAAGTTAGCAACATTTGCAGACATTTTGCACACTCACCACGCAACTTATTGTTGTCTAATGTCAATGTGAATCAAGTGGGCAACTCTTATGTAAAAAAGAGATGTATGATATGTATAAGTGACAGCGTTTGTGTACTGAATCATTATACGTAATAATTAAAACGGTAGTACCGAATGTCGAACTCAAGGATTGCGTTATACTATCGAATTATATTTAATTAATAAAATTGAACAAAAAGTTCCCAAATTAATTGAAATAATATTTAAAATTAATAACAGCAATAAAATTGATCCTTTATAATAAGAAAAATATCAGAGTTTTACTTCGAATCCAACCTTGGTGTCTAATTTGATCCTAGTTAATGAATTCTTTTATTGAATTATTTCTGATTTCTCTTTATTATTCTTGTCCTAATGTCTTAGTGACATAACCTTTAATTCCAAAGTAACCTCTAATTTCTTAGTGGATTTAAGATTAGAATTAAGCATTACCGTACATGAATTCTCTTTTTAAACTATTGTCTCTGCAACTAATTTAATTGGTTTCATGACCTACATCTATCCCTATACTACATATTCATGAATATCTCATGTCAAGCATTCGTAAAGTCCATTTTTGTTTCAAAATACGAATCGTCGAACATTTTAATGTTGATCAAGCAATAAAAAGCATTAACCACAAAGATGAGAAAAATAATTCAATAAACTCATTCATATAACTAGAAATCAAATAAAAAAAATAAGGGTTTCATCTTGTTACACTCAAGTGCAAACTGATAGAGGCTTCATCATGATAGTGCGCCTCAGGCGCGGGTGTTGCGCTTCAGGCGCATAGCTTCTTCTGTTTGACGTTTGTTGCATTTTTCTCCTCTTTTGAGTTTGAATTTGCTTCTGGTGTCTTCATGAAAGTTGTATATGGATCTTCGCATTCATATTCACTTTGTTTGACTCCAATTGAACATCTACAACTCCACAAATGGCTGAAATATTCTACATAGGTCATGTTGATTTCTCACCGAAACTCAGCACTGCATTAAAACAAAGAAACAACACAAAACTACGAACAATCTCTACTTAATCAAGGAAATAAGAACATAAACATTTCATTAAATCAAATAACTAAAATCAACAAAATATATCAAATAACTCCTTAAATTAACTAATGATTAAAGACAAACAAGACTAACTTAAAGTACCTCATTTGGTCGTATAATCCAGGTGTTATTATTTTGTATGAAACATTTGATTTTGTTTTCTCTGTGGATAGAGAAGGATGTGGTGAAGGGGTTGCAATTTTCTGGAAAACCTCTATCAATTGCACTATTGAAAAATATTTGTACTAATCATGTGGACATGGAGGTGACTGATAATTTAAAGGAACGTGGCGTCCAACTAGTTTCTATGGGTATCGAAAAGGCTCTCGTATGGGATATTGAGTTTATTTCGAAAAGGTGATTCTCAAGCATAAAAAAAGAATGGATGCATATTGATTTGTGCAATGTTGTTTACAAATTAGTTGCAAAAGTCATTGCTAATAGACTTAAAAGCATCCTTGATAAATTTAGAAAATCAATTTACTTTCATTCTGGGATGTTCCATTCTACATGCTCTGGCGGCTATTAAAACAATATTGGGATGTTCAATTTTAGAAACAATATTCAGATTTTCTTTTACAAACTCAAACATCTCTGCAACAAGGGGTTTTGTTAGATTGTCTGCCCACTGATGCTCAATCTCAATAAACTTAATATCTAAAGTTCCCTTTTGGACAATGTCTCTTATGAAGTAATGTTTTATTTCTATGAGTTTAGCTCTAAAGTGCAGAATTGGATTTTTAATTAAACATTTGGCATAAGTGCTATCACATAATATATAGGAATTTTACTCTCATGAAGCTTGCAGTCTTCCAGCTGATGCTTCATCCATATGAGTTGAGTACTACATCATGCTGCTGAGATATATTTCCCTTGTGTTTTTTTATAGAGGAATGGTGCTTTGTCTCTTGTTAGACCATGAGATCAAATTGCCACCTAGGAAAATGCAGTTTCGCTGGTGCTTTTTCTTTCAAGTCTGTATCCAACATAATCAGCATTACACTATCCCACTAACCTGTACTCAAGATTTCCAATAGTACCTTTTAGGTATCTAAAGATCCTCTTAACTACTTTTAAGTAGAATTCTTTGGATCTACTTAAAACCTGGCGCGCACACACACACTAAACATAATATTAGGCTTAGTGATCAAGTTGGATGCATTGAAGTGCTTATTGGTTTGCATTCATCCATCTTGAACTTCTTGAGAAGCTCTTTTGTATACTTAGTCTGATTAATCATAAGAAGAACTTTAGTTCTCCCGTCATGCTCATTTGGAATTCATGTTTCATAAACTCAACAGAGTCTTGGCAAAGCTTGCCATTAGTAGAACCAAATATTATATCATCAACATAAATATGAATTATAAGAATATTATTTTTAACTGATTTTATAAACAAGGTTGTGTCAACTTACCCTCTTTCAAAACCATTTTCTAGCAAGAAATTTCTTAGTCTATCCTATCAAGCTCTAGGTGTTTGTTTAAGACCATACAATGGTTTTCTAAGTTTAAAGACATAATCTAGAGACGAAGAATTTTCAAAACAAATGGGTTGTTTGACATAAACTTCCTCATTTATGTAACCATTTGGTATAAAAAATATGTTGTGTGTGCAGTATAAGATAATAGAATTCTAATAACCTCTAACCTTGCCATAGGAGAAAATGTATCAGTGTAGTCAATACCTTCTTGTTGACTGTAAACTTGAGCTACTAGTCTAGCTTTATTTCTTACCACTTATCCTTTTTCATTCAACGTGTTTCTAACTTTGTTTCCCTTGAATTCATTCAATTCTTCTTGCATTTCCAGAATCCAACCATTATCTGATAAAGCTTCATCTATAGAGTTTGGTTCAATATGAGATAATAGACCAAACAATTATGTAACTTTCAAGGCTGATCTGATCTTCAGAGGATCATTTTCTTTTCCATGTATAAGTGAGTATGTATGATATGACTTGTATTTCCATCCAGTTCTGGATTCCTCTTATTTTTCTAGTTTTTCTAGTATCTTCTGGTTTACTGCTATCCTTTGATTTGTCTTCTAGTTCTATTCCTTCTGGTTTTCCTGCAAAATCATTATCTTGCTCTGATCTTTTAAAGTCAAGTCGTTTGTCATCAAACTTAGCATTTATTGACTCTTCCACAATCTGAATTTCCAAATTGTATACTCTATAAGCTTTAGACTTTTCAGGGTATCCCAAGAGGATCCACTTTTGTGATTTTGAGTCAAATTTGCCAAGCTTTTCATTGGTCTTTATAATATAATAAATGCAACCAAATTGTCTAAAGTAGGAAATCTTGGGCTTTTTACCCTTCCATTATTCATAAGGAGTATTGTTTAGAATAGGTTTGATCTAGACTCTGTTATGAACATAACATGCAATATTCATTGCTTCTTCCTAGAAGTGCTTTGCAACATTCATTTCATTAGTCATGGTGTGTGCCATCTCTTGAAGATACCTATTTTTCCTTTCTACAATACCATTTTGGTTAGGGTGTTCTAAGAGAAGAAAAAATATGTAGGATGTCATTCTCTTCACATAAGTTTTCAAAACGGGAGTTTTCAAACTCACCACCATAATCACTACGAATTGTTGTGATTGAAAGACATTTTTCATTTTGCACTTGCTTACCAAAGGTAGTGACCCATCCTTGTTCTTAGGAATTTTACCAATGTCCATCTAGTGTAATCATCTACAATAAAAAGTCCATATTTTTTACTATTGATAAGGGGAGTTTTAACTGGACCAAACAAATCTGTGTAAAAGCTCAAAGGGTCTTGTTGTCGAAAAAAAGTTTGTTGAAGAAAAAGAACATAGTTTGTTTTCCATTATGGCATGTTTCACAAAAAAACTTTTGATTTAAACTTGAGATTTGGCATCTCTCTAACCAGTTCTAGTTTTCTTAATTTAAAGATTAATCTCAAATTAGTATGGCCTAATCTCTTGTGCCAATTCAGTTGTTCCTCATTAACATGCATAATACACTTGACGCCTTGTTTTTCTAGATTAAAAACATTTATTTTGTACAGGTTTTTCTGCCTTTGACCTGTAAAAAGTATAGCCCCACCAGTTTGACTGATTGCCCTACAAGACTTTTGATTGAAGACAACATCATAACCACTATATCTTAATTGACTTATGCTTAATAGGTCACGCTTCACTCCTTTAACAAAAAAAAAACATTTTTTAATAGAGGGTGAAGAGCCATTACCAATTGTACCAGAACCTGCTATCCTTCCTTTATGGTTGCCTCCAAAGCCTAATGTTCCTCCTTTATCTCATCATGTGTCGTGAGCAGCTACTGTCCATGTACCATGATTGGTGTTTTAATTCTGCTACTAAGGACACTTGCAAGATGAACTATTTTGTGTTTAGGTACCCAAGTCTGGTTAGGTACTAGTTTGTTAGACTTAATAGACTTCTCACCTTTCCATGTTTTTTTGCATGGGACAAGTTAATCTATTATGGATCTTTTTATGACAATATATGCACACATATAATTAGATAGAATGCACACATATGCACACACATAGATCATTGGGGTTTGCTTGCTTCTATCTATGCCATTTTCTTGGAATGCCAATTCATATTTAACAGTGTTGCAGATCTTATTCTCTAATGTTTTTGTAACACCCTCTAAATTTTTTATTTAAAATAATTAGGACCTATAAAAATTTTTTTTAACATTAACTTATTGTGATGATTATTTGTCTTGTTTGAATTATTGTAGTTGATAAATTTGTTAGTAAGAATTATTATATATATGGATGGGTTTTTTTTAATCTTTAGTGCAAGAAGAATTTTGGTTATGAGTTTGTGGCTTGGAGTAACCCAACCCATATGAATGAGTAGAAATTTGGGCTAGGGGTTTATGGCTTGGTTTTTTATTTTTAATGATCAATGTAAACAAAAAAAAAAAATTGATATTTTCTCTCTCGTATTCTTCATTCAGGCCCAACACTATCTACCCAATAATTTTCACTTTAAATTTTCCCTAAAGTCCACAATTTTTCCATAATCAGTAATAATAAGCAGGGCAAAAAAACTTAACTCACAAAACCTTTACATATAAGATTATGTAAACCAAAAGGAATGCAAACACCCTAGCCACAATCAACTTCACACCTCCTCTTTTCATGGATCAAAAGTTTAGAGGTTTGTACTAGGAACAAAAGCAACCAAGTTCAGGGTTTTTCACCACACAAATTGTAGTTAGACAGTTGGTTGTCTCAAAAATACCACACTTCTTCATTTATAGAATTCCTTATTTTGCATTGTTCTTCTTCATCGTTTGTTATATTTTAGTGAAACGCCCACCAAAATGACCATGTAAATAATGTCTATATTATCCACCGATTATTTTTTGATTTGGAGTAAGTTTATTTGATTCAATTCAAAATTGACCATTTTAGAGTTTGTTATCATAATGTATTGTCGAGTTAGATCGATTGAAAGACATAAAGTCAAAGAACAAAAGCTTTTTGCTTACAGATTTGTATTTGCGTGTGAAAGCGTTGAAATAAGGTAAAGAGTGAGATATTGTTTGAATTCATGAGTATAATATATTGTGAGATAAACGGAAAATCGTATTTCCCTACGGTTCATATGAGGCTCGTTACGTAAGGCAGTAGTCCGGGATAAATTATTTAATGTGCAAATATGGAAATTGTGAGATTAAAATGTGAAATATAAATATTTATAGGGTGTTGATTGATTTAATTTCGTTAAATGTGTGGTATTTGATATTATTGTGATAATGGGTGTCAAATCAATTTTGCGTATATGTTTGATAAGACGAATTTATGTGATGTGATAATAAAAGATGAATACATTGTGATAAGTTTAGGTGATGATGATGATGGTGATGTTGATATATGATTAATGATAGTGATGTTATAAATTTGTGATGAGAATGTTGAAGTAATCGCATAGTTGATGAAATAGTGGTGATTCCAATTCGTGCTTGAGATGATAGTCTTAATGGAGTATAATAGGCAAACAAGGGGATAAAATAGATATGGAGAATTTTTGAATTGGAGATTATTTTGTCATCATATAGGTAGGACTTGACAAACCTAGTGATTTCGGGGAAATACAACTGAATGAGCCTAATCGTGGCGGTTTACTGTTGAGCATCAAGGCAATATTGTTAGACCTTGGAGGTCTTCGGGTGGGAAATTCCTAGGTGACTTGGAGGTAGCACTCCAAATGTCGGAAGCTACCATACGATACACCTTTACCTCGATTGTTAGTATGTGTGTCTCGGGTTGATTTGAGGGGATCTGTGAGGACATGGCCAATTTGAAGTTCAGATGGTGGCATAGTATCAAGCCTCCTAACCATGTACTTCAGAGTTAGAATGGTACCAAATTGTGAAGTAGGGTCTAAGCTCATCCATAACATTGTATTTTCTTGTGATTGTTTGTTGTGATTAACATGTATCATGTGCGATAATAATTTCTCTTAGATGATTCAATGTTATAGATGATTAACATGTTTCCTTGTATAATGTTTGTGTAATGATACAATTTATTTATGATTAATTTTGTGTTCTTCTTACTTATATTATTTATCAATATAATTTTGAAACTCACCTACTTCGTTTTTTGTGTTTGACTGGGTTGGTCATGCTTTTGCAAAATCGCAATTATTACAGGTTAATGAGTCTTGAAGGTCAAGTTTGAGAGAAGTCTTGCTCTGATAGGTGATACCGGGAATGAGAGTCATAAATTGTATTTTTATTTATTTAACTAGAAAAGACTTTTTGTATGAAAACCTTATAAGTAGTAGTAAGTTTTTGGAATTAAATTAAAAAGTTATAGTTAAATCAAGTTTTTTAAGATTGCACTGTTTTATAGGAGGAAAAAGTTCAAAGTGTTCCTTTTGAATTTTAGTAAATGTGATATCTTAAATAACTTGTAAAAGTTCTTTTTTCTCTCTAAAACAAATTTTCTTTATCCGCTGCAAATATATATATATTTTTAAATATGATATAAATTATTATATATTGTTCTGGAGTTTAGGGTGTCACATGTTAGATGACTTGAAATTAATAGTTGTGATTTTTTGTCTTTTAAAAGGAATAAATGTAGACTAATGAATTAAAATAATAAAACTCCAATCCTTTATGTTGAGTTCGATATGTAATATATGATTTTTAAGAAGTAAAGTATGAACTTTTATGCTATATGTGATAAGGTTTTAATTTTTATGATTAATATGAAATAAAGTTTGAAATTTTATGTTACATGTGATAAAGTTTAAATTTTTATGATGATTATGAAATAAATTTTGAATTTTTATATTATATGTGATAAAGTTTTAATTCTTATAATGAATATGAAACAGAGTATGGATTTTTATGTTAAATGATAAAGTTTTAATTTTTATGATAAATATGAAATAAAGTTTAAATTTTGATGTTATATGTGACACATGTTTAAGTTTGATGACGTATATGAGTTGGAGTTTGAATTTTCTTCTTATATATGTTAAAATTTTAATTTTTATGGTGTATATGAAATCGAGATCCAATTTTTACGTGTATGTGGTGAAAGTTATAATTTTTATGATTATTTGTTTATGAATATATGATTCTCATGATAAGGATATTTGATATATTAGCTTAATGATCTGTGAATAAGATGATAATTTTAAAAAGTGATTTTCTGAATGCACATGATATGATTCTTAGTGGGCTATGTGGGAATATAGCTTTTTGATAATATATCATCATGTCATGACATATGCATTTTTGTGGGAGTTGCCTTAGTTGCAGGTTTAGTTTCCCCAATGGCATAAGTGATTTTTCTTTGTGGAAGTTGTCTTAGTGACAGGTTTATATCTGGATCATATAGTTTTATAAGCATGCACTACACATAAATGCATATGTTAGTGTTAAACGATTTACCAATTTTCATTTTTTTCTTCTAAATGAAAGTTTTACATTTATATGCTTTGTGTCATTTTCCATATGTTTAGCTTTGGTTTGATGTGAATGATGAAAAAAAACTGACCCTTACAACAATATTTTATGTATTAATGAGTTCGAGGAGATTCAAGAATAGTTGATGAGTATTGATGTGCAACGAACATTGGGTAAAAATGAGTTTTTCAAGACAATTTTGTAATAATAGAATTTTTGCGACATTTTTAAGTTTATATTTAATCTTTTATCACCAACTTTTAAAATGCATTAGAAATGCGGAAGTGGGTTCCCTTCCATTAGAAATAATTGCTTTCACTTTGTTTTAACTTCCAAATAAATATTTTCTTAATAACATTAAATAAATGTGGTTGTTACTAATTATTTAAATGAATAAATGTTTAGTCATTCTTAAAAAAATTCGTAAATTTTTCTAAGCAATAATTATTTTAAGTAATGCTTTGGATTCAAAATTTGGATCGTTACAGTTTCAAAAAAATTTCATTGAGAGTTAAGTTTTCTCTTTTTAATTTTTCGAAATCGGTTTGAAGAGAGCTATGTTTCTCAATCAAATCCTTGTAAGCTTTCTTTAGGTTTTTTAATTTTAAAGAAACAAATTGATTTGCATTCAAAAAATCATTTAAAGTAGTTATTAATTCACTGTAAGTTAGATAAGAAAATCCTTCAATTTCCTCATCGTATTCTGAGCTAGAGTTAGAGTCAAAGTCTATGAAAACCAAGTTTGCCAATTCTTCATCATCACAAAATTCATCATCAAAGTCATCCCATGTGAAAGACCTTTCCTCATAGTCTTGGATATTTTCCTGAGGTTCCTTTTCTCAAGCTTTGGACAATCTGCTTTGAAATGTCCAGGTTCCTTGCATTCAAAACAAATGAGTTTCTTCTTGTCAGTACCTTTGTCTTTACTCTGGTATTTTTGAAATCCTTTTGGGGAAATGATCTCTTATGGTGCCACATGCGTTGGTTTCTCCTTGAGATGAAGGATAGTTCCTCTATTCTAAATCATCATGCTAACTTTCTAAATCATCTTTTTATTCTTCATCTGCTTGAAAGGCTTTCTTGTCTCTGGTTTTGAGAGCCAAATATTTTTGCTTCTTCTTAAACTCATCTTCTAATAGTTCAATTTTATGAGAACGGAACGAGCTCATAAATTCTTCCAGAAGCAGATTGTTCACGTCTTTAGCTTCTTGAATGGCAGTGACTTTAGGTTTCCACTTACTAGGTAGACTTCTTAGAATCTTTTTCACATGGTATGCTATTGTGTAGCTCTTATGTAGTACCTTCAGCCATGAGACGAGAGTCTGGAATCTGGAGAACATCTTCTTGTTGTCTTCAACTTCCTCCATCTGAAAAAGCTCATACTTTATTTCTTATTTCCTTCATATGATAGAATCGAACAATCAAAGATACTCTTACATGTTTCTTTGTTGGTGCACTTATCAAACTCTATGGACGTGATTGAATTTATCATTAAGGTTATAGCTTTATGATGCATCTTATACCGTTTCTTTTGCTCAACATTAATTTCTTTCGTTGATAGGTCAGTACCATCAACATTTGTAGAAGTAGTATACCCATCTTCAATAGAATCCAAAAGTTTAGAATCTTGGGAAATGAAGAAACTTTTGAGTATGTCCTTCGAGTACTCAAAGCATTCTCCCATTGCCTCATTACCATAGATAGACATACTTTAAATGTGGATATTTTCTCAAATACTAAAAAGTGCTAAGGCCTTGAGACTGAACTCTAAAACCAATTGTAGGTGGAAGATACACAAGCAAAAGGGCTTGAATTGTGTATTCGATTTTTAACAAATTGATGGGCTAACAAATGGTGAAAATAAAACAATTAAAGATAGAGGCAATAAACAAAGGGAAAAGGGATAACACATTAATTTATCCTGGCTCACTACCAACCCGATAGCTACGTCTAGTCCCTTCACCCAAAAGGATTTAATCTAGTAATTCAAACCAAATTACAACCACTTAACTTCACAAGTAAGTCTTCTCAACATCCAACTTGAAAACCATAAGCCATTGAGGATTTACAGCCATTATTGGGCTAGGTTACACAAGTCATTAGTTTTTGTTTCTAGGTTTACTTCTCACTAGAGGATGGTTACAATAATGCTCACAAACTTAGAACAACTAGAATAATATTAAAATTGAGTGCTAAATAAAGTCTAAGTGTTTGAAGATTGATTGATATTCAGCTCATATATCTTTTGTTGTTCTTGTTGCTCATTCTTTAGTTCCTCAAGTGTTGAGAACCTTTTTTAGATACCAACTGTTTGAGTTTTTTAAACTGATTCTTTATCTTCTTCTTCCAACGTTTTGATTCCAACGTTCAGATTATTTAATTCTGGTTACATCAATTTTCTAATCTTCCCGTTTCATTCAAATTCTAATGATCGTTGCTTTGATTTTTGTCCAGATGCTTACTCAATCGTTGCTTTAAATTTGTTCTTTATTCATGAGCTTTGAATTTTATGATCGTTGTTTGATGATTACTAAATTTAAATTTTTTATTGTTGCTTTGATGCCATGATGTTCTATCTTTGATTGCGCAACTCCGTGGAAGTGAATTGAATTGGATCATTTCTATTTGATTCAATTCAATGTAATTAAGAATGTAACTGATTGGGCACTTTAATCCATTCGAGTATGGACAAAAGTAATCGCTTGAACATTTGAATCTTGAGTATCAGAACTCAAGGCAGTGAGCCTTCATCCGATTCTGTTTTAGAGTCATGTGTAGAATGTGTCTTTAGAGTTAGCTTCTCGAGTCATGACTTTTATCCTTTTCCAATTTGGTGACTTTTTTCTGGGTCATTGCTATTTTCATGTTGCACTGAATTTTTCATTAGAGCCATTGACTTTCCTTATAGTTAGAAGCTCACTTTTGTTGGAGCTAGAGTTGAATAATCTGAGTCCGAAGTAGTGTGAAGTTCAAAGTCAGGCCCGATAATCTTATGATGTTGAATTACTAGCTATAGGCAACTAAGTAAGGGCAGAGTCAACAATGTATTTAAGAGTCAAATGCTTAGACTCAGCCATGGACGGGTGTTGTTCGACACAACTACGGACACGTGTTGTTCTTTTTCTCCGATCTGTTTGCTTCAAATTATTTTCTTTCCTTTGGTCACTTCTTATGGTGATATCTTTTGGTGGTATCCTCTAGTGGTATCTACTGGTAGTATCCTCTAGTCGACGCGTTTTCTCTGCTCGTGGGTGTTTCCTTTGATTTTGGGCTTTCTTATAACTTATTTTCATCCTTGTTCTAACAATTTCTGATCTGCGGCGCGCTTTCTTTTATCTGAGACGCTTCCTCTGATCCTAAGCTTTCATCTAACTTATTTTCTGCGAACTTAATCAAATTATTAATGCATTAAATTGTTCCCACAAAAACAAACTTTTGTTAACATCAAAACAAGGTAAGAAATTTTTTCTCTAAACCATCCTGGTTCTTACAATCTAGACTTGGACATAACCCCAATTTTGTTTGGAGAAGTATCTTTAGCACCAAATTCACTATTCGTGGAGGTAGTCGTTGGAGTGTATGAGATTGAACTAATATTCCACTATAGGATGAGAGGTGGATAAGTGACTCAAGTGTATTGATTAAGCCCCCTAACTTGCATCCTAGATTTGATATATCGAATATCTCAACACTATTACAACTGCACAAGAAGCAATGGAATTATGCTCTAATCCACAATCTGTTTGACAACAACACAAATGTCAAAATTCTGCATACACCACTAGTTGAGTCATTTCAACAAGATAAAATAATTTTGCTTGATGAGAAAAATTAATGGCCTACACTCAATGAAGAGTGTGCATCGTCTATGTATGAACGAGTTCATTGATAACTCAAATATAAAATTTACTGGAAATTGGCATATCATGTTGAAAGAAAAATTGCCTCCAAAGGAAAAAAAAAATTCTATTTTGGCGGTTGCCTCCTGACTACAGTTTGGCTTTGTGAGCCTGGTGTTAGTTGTCCCAACACTTGTTCCTTATGGGACACAATAGATGAGGAAAATATACATCTCCTTTTTAATTTCTCATCCAGCAAACAAATTTGGCAACATGGTGAGTTATGGAATACCACTAATGCCATGGTCAATTTCCACTAGAAAATTCAAGTCCATAGTTGTTGTTCTCAGTTTTGCAGCAATTCAATATTGATCAATTCATAAATGTGTGTAATCCTATTTTTGAACCATTTGAAAATGAGAAATAACAAAATTTTGAATGGTACAACTGATACCACCACATATGTTATTTGTAGAGGAATAAATCTTCTGCAAGAATGGTTCGAAGCGCGGAAATTGCAACATATAGAGCAGTACATTGCACCAACCAACTCTAATACAACAGCGTGGAAAAATCCTTCACTCAGTCGATAGAAGTTTAACGTGGATGAATCTTTTTTTACCTCTCTAAATAAAATGTGGATGCTGGTATGTGCATTAGAGATCAATATGTTATATTTCTACTTGCACAGACATACTAGTTCTCACCTATTGTTGATGTTGACTTTGATTTATATTCTAAGAATATTTTTGGTGACCTTTATAATTATAAAGAGAATGCCTCTAAACTTGACGCTATACTTACAGATTTTAGCCATTTACTAAATAGTCATTTTCATAACTTTCATCTTGAATTTGTAAGGAGACAAGCAAATTAGGTTGCTCATACTCTTGCTCAAGCGGCCACATCTTTAACTTGTATCTATATCTTTATTGATATTCTGACATGTATCCATCAATTTATTATAAATGATATGCTATAAGCATTCCTTTTTCAAAATACACTGAAAAATAAGAATCATAAAAAAAAATAACACATGAATGACTTTTATGTTTCTTCATGTTATAATCTAATAAAACATACATACAGTATAATGGGTTCTAAAACTAATGCTTTAAAACAATTTTAATATTTTAATGATAACATGGCACAAAAAAAATGCATCTAATCATTGAACAATGAGTATATAAGACATCTTCTTTAATAGACACTTTAAAACTTACATATCCCTAAGCATAACTGTAAAAACCCATTTAATTAAAACCTATTAAAATATGGATTTTAAAATTGTTAACATATTAATTGGGGAATAAAGAATCTATTATAATATATTAAAATAGTGTTTTGAATTTTATCAGCCACAACTCATCTATATGTACGCCACATATTTCAAAATTTCCCAACTCACAAAAATTCTACTATGGCATCTCCTAAATCACACTACTTCTTTCATGTTTTGCTTCCATTATATTGTGTTTCACCAATATGTAAAGTAAAACAAACCCTTTCACTTGTTCATTCAAATACAATTATTTTATACATTTAGCAACGTTAACTCTAAATAATACACTTAAAGGCTTTGATCACTTATCAAACTTTTCATTTCAATAACTCATACAAAAAAGAACAATTCACCCTTGATTTTCAACCACCGTCTTACATTTGGTTCAAGTAACTTACCAATGGATAAAGACATTATAAAATGCAACAAAGTCATACTCATTTCAACATGTGACACATTCTTAGTTCACAAATATTTCAATAATGTTGTTTCTCTGTTGTCATTATTGTTGAATATCATATATAAGAGATGAGTATTTTCCTAAGATATTGAATGTCTCTTTCGTAAAAAAAAAAAAAAAAATCTTTTTATAATTAAAAAATACATTTCATAAGTAAAATAAAATAAAGATAAAGAACACTTGTCGCGGCCTAAATTTCGAGTGTTTATCGAATACAATGGAGTCGCCACCAAATTTATTTTAAATAGGGAAAATATTGGGAACCCCTTAAAAATAGAAAAATAAAAAAATGATATTCGAAACCAAATTTTGAGTCCGGGAGTCGATTATGCGTAGAGATAGCACCCTACAACATCAGACAAAAATACGGTTACCTATAATTAACTGTGCAAAAGTAACTTTAACTTAAATATATTTATTTCTCCTTTTTAAAATGCAAATATAATATTTTTATGAAAAGAATCTAATGATAAAAGTACATTTAAAATATAGAGAAAAACAAAGTTTTTGTTATTATGCTTGATAAGAGTGGAATCTTGCTAATACGTATCTCCCGGTGCAAGGGAGAAATCAAAGCTACATAGTTCTTAGGTAAAAAATGCGTATGTGTTGATTGCTTTTAAAGAAATATGTTTTGTGACGGAAATTTAGAGTTAATTAGAAATATGACCTCGAGACTGAGAAATTCATTGTAATGAGTATGTTTGGTTGTTTGTTTGAAATTAGCTGAAAATAGTTAAGATCACAAAGTTGTCACAACTCATGTGTTTTAAATTAGGTTTGACAAGATGTCATATGTTGATCGATCCAATTATATGAAAGATTATTATTATTTTGGAATTTAAGATCCTCAAGTTGTCGGAACTCTGACATTATAAATACCTACAATTAATACATCTAATTAATGAAATTTAAAGTTATACAACTTATGTCTTAACAATACAGAAGTTAAAAGGATGTCACATCTAGTTACTCTTTAATAAAATATTTATACGTTGTTTTATAAAAATTTGATATTTAGCTAGGGAACAAATTAAACTTAAATTATGACTTTAAATGATCTGAACCCTTGTTTATTTATTAAACCCAACTTAAAAATAACATTAAAAAGATATTATTAAAAATTAATAAAAAAAACTTAAAAAAAAATTTCAAATAAAGCATTGGGGAAGGCCCATTTACAGCAATAACACAACCTTCGCAATGAGAGATAGACTTCATCATATTACATGATTTAACAACACAACATCATGTACCAGCACACAAACATAGAGTAAAAAGCTACAAACAAAGAAACAAAAAGGGAGAGCAAGAACATCGAATGGAGCAGGAGGATATTAAGATGAAAAGGGCGAAAGAAGTAGAGAGTGGGAGAGTTGAACCGAGAGGCATGGCGGGACCGAAATGTAAAAGGTATATAATACAAATCAATAGTTCAAATACATGAGAACAATTCATATTTACATATGCATTTAACATATTTTCGAAAATCAAAAACAACATTAACAAATCATTTAAAATCATATTTTTGACAATTTGCATAAGTGTATTCGAATACACCATGTTGTATTCGAATACAACTTAAGTCAGAGGCAAAACTTTAAATGTTGTATTCGACTACACCCATCTATAGTCGAATACAAGCTAAGTCAGTGGCCAAAATTCCTTTGTATGTATTCGACTACACCCACATGTAGTCGAATATAAGTTAAGTCATAGGCTAAAATACACTAATCTGTATTCGACTACACTAATGTGTATTCGAATACAAGATGTAAAATTTGAATTTTTTTAACCGTTACAAAGACGTGTATTCGAATACACATATACTGTATTCAAATACACCTGGAAACATTACAATTTTTCAGATCTGGGATGCCTCTAGAACATTGTAATTTTTCATCAAACCTCTTGGATCAATGGCCACGAATCTGAAAGGATGTTTTATGGAGTATAAATGTAACACCCCGTTTTTCAAAGTGAGGGTATATATATATATATTTTTTTTAAAGTAATTAAACTAAAACAGAGAAATAAATAAAGAAATACCTTAGGATAAATAATTGAGTCATTATAATTTACAAGCAGTGGAAAAGTTTCTCCAAATATAAATCCAAAACATTTACACAACAACAAATGGTACATGGAACCCATTCAAATAAGATGTCAAACTCACAATATTAGTATAAGTACAATTTTCCAAATTAAAAATACTCCAACCCAAAAAGAAGGACGCCTAGTCCCTATACATCAACCTAATCTGATCATCCTACCAAAAACTATACACCCTGAGTGATCTCCACGCGCCCCGTGAGATCCTCCTAACGTAGCTGCAGTCAAGCGTTCCCATCTCCATTCCCGTCCGTAGGGTACGAACCGGTAGGATTGTCCTGACTCTCATCTGAGGGAAAAGCCCAGATTTCCACAATAATTGTAAAGGGTCACCAACCGAAAAATAACAGTTAACACATAGCATATAAGTTTTTAAATGCTCAAAATAACTTTTCAACTAAGCATGCACCTTAACAGGATTTTCAATATGCGAAAAGTTCATACAATACTTGCCAATTAAAAATGAACTCAAAATGAAGTTCTCAAACCATCAAGTAATACATAACTGACCAAAGCATTGATAAATCAATTGAGCAATCGATTATCTAACACAAAATAAGGACTTTTGCTGAGCCAATCAATTGCCAAATCGATTTGGTCAGTTCTGCTGAGTTTCCGCATGACCAAATCGATTTCTAAGTCGATTTTGTCAGTTTTGATGAGTCCCTGTGTTGCCAAATCGATTTCCAAATCGATTTTGGCAGTTTTGCTGAGTTCCTGCCTCTCTGCCAATCGATTTCCAAATCGATTTCTTAAAAGATTTTGAAAGATATATTTATACAATCGATTGGCAAATCGATTAGGTTAAAATAGTGAACTTCCTGCAACTCATCCAATCGATTGGGAAATCGATTTCCCTCATCATTTTTCCAAAAATTCATAACTAACTCAATCACATTCATACATAATCTCAAATCCTAACACTTAGCACTGATAACGCAATCGCTACAACATCATTAGTTTCGAAATAGTATTGCAAGCAAACATGTTATCACCAAATTCCAAAACATAACACTTAACATTTATAACACAATTAATACAACATCATGGGTTTCAAAATGGTATAGCAATCCAACATGTTATCACCAAATTCCAAAACATAACACTTAACATTTATAACACAATCAATACAACATCATGGGTTTCAAAATGGTATAGCAATCCAACATGTTATCACCAAATTCCAAAACATAACACTTAACATTTATAACACAATTAATACAACATCATGGGTTCAAAATGGTATAGCAATCCAACATGTTATCACCAAATTCCAAAACATAACACTTAACATTTATAACACAATTAATACAACATCATGGGTTTCAAAATGGTATAGCAATCCAACATGTTATCACCAAATTCCAAAACATAACACTTAACATTTATAACACAATTAATACAACATCATGGGTTTCAAAATGGTATAGCAATCCAACATGTTATCACCAAATTCCAAAACATAACACTTAACATTTATAACACAATTAATACAACATCATGGGATTCAAAATGGTATTGCAATCCAACATGTTATCACCAAATTCCAAAACATAACACTTAACATTTATAACACAATTAATACAACATCATGGGTTTCAAAATGGTATAGCAATCCAACATGTTATCACCAAATTCCAAAACATAACACTTAACATTTATAACACAATTAATACAACATCATGGGTTTCAAAATGGTATAGCAATCCAACATGTTATCACCAAATTCCAAAACATAACACTTAACATTTATAACACAATTAATACAACATCATGGGTTTCAAAATGGTATAGCAATCCAACATGTTATCACCAAATTCCAAAACATAACACTTAACATTTATAACACAATTAATACAACATCATGGGATTCAAAATGGTATTGCAATCCAACATGTTATCACCAAATTCCAAAACATAACACTTATAACACAATTACTACACATACCAAATGAACCAACAATTCACAATTTAACAGGGTGTAGTCTCTCACGGACAAACACCTGTGCAGTCTCTCACGGACAAACACAATTCCCTCAGGAACGTAAGTCGTAAACGTACCACCTATCACGGGTCAGTACTGTTTACCGAGGTGCCACCTATCCCGGGTCAGCACAACTTACCAAACGTAAATCGTAAACGTACTGTCTATCACGGACCCGTACCGTTTACCAAGGTGCCACCTATCGCGGGTCAGCACGATTTACCAAAACACACATAAGTAAACGAGACATTAAGAGATTCCCCGTTCTTAATTCTCATCTAACTTAAACCAGGGCGTAGTCTCTCACGGACAAACCCCTGTGCAGTCTCTCACGGACAAACACAATTCCCTCAGGAACGTAAGTCGTAAACGTACCACCTATCACGGGTCAGTACTGTTTACCGAGGTGCCACCTATCCCGGGTCAGCACAACTTACCAAACGTAAATCGTAAACGTACTGCCTATCACGGACCCGTACCGTTTACCAAGGTGCCACCCATCCCGGGTCAGCACGATTTACCAAAGCACACATAAGTAAACGAGACATTAAGAGATTCCCCATTCTTAATTCTCATCTAACTTAAACCAGGGCGTAGTCTCTCACGGACAAACCCCTGTGCAGTCTCTCACGGACAAACACAATTCCCTCAGGAACGTAAGTCGTAAACGTACCACCTATCACGGGTCAGTACTGTTTACCGAGGTGCCACCTATCCCGGGTCAGCACAACTTACCAAACGTAAATCGTAAACGTACTGTCTATCACGGACCCGTACCGTTTACCAAGGTGCCACCCATCCCGGGTCAGCACGATTTACCAAAGCACACATAAGTAAACGAGACATTAAGAGATTCCCCATTCTTAACGCCCAGTTAACTTAAACAATTATCAAAAAACAAATATTAAGTAACCGAGACATTAAGAGATTCCCCATTCTTAACGCCCAGTTAACTTAAACGATTTTCAAAAAAACAAATATTAAGTAACCGAGACATTAAGAGATTCCCCATTCTTAACGCCCAGTTAACTTAAACGATTTTCAAAAACAAATATTAAGTAACCGATGTGCAAGAGGACTGGACGTACCCTTGGTTATAAGGGGAACCAGGATAAATCTTAAAGTGTTCATTTACTTACTGCAATTTTTATTAAGCCTTGTTCTTAAACTCAGAAAATTCAACTACCATATCAC
>NC_021165.2:35054507-35055051 GCF_000331145.2 Cicer arietinum
CTTAGGCGTACTTCTATACAACCTGTTTTTAGAGACGGTGGTAGCAGCACCAAGCCACCATGTTTTGTTGGAGAGCACTACGATTTTTGGAAAATCCGTATGCAAGCGTATCTCGAAGCACAAGGAGACGACATATGGGATGCAGTTGAAAATGGTCCTCACATTCCAAAAACTGTCATCAATAACAAAGAAGAAATAAAGATAAAAAATTCTTGGACGGATGAGGATAAAAGAAAAGTGCTTTTCGATAAAAAGGCTAAGAATATATTACAATCTGCACTAGGAATGGATGAGTTTTTCCGCATATCTCACTGTAAAACAGCAAAAGAAATATGGGATACGTTGGAAGTAACTCACGAAGGCACCATGGAGGTAAAGAGGTCTAAACTCAACACATTATCACAAGAATATGAGTTATTCCGAATGCAGCCCGGAGAGTCTATTCTAGAATTACAGAAAAGGTTCTCCCACTTAACCAATTATTTGACAGCACTCGGAAAAATCTTCACCAATGATGAATTAAATCTAAAAGTACTAAGATCAT
>NC_021165.2:35055551-35056651 GCF_000331145.2 Cicer arietinum
GAGCTGGTGCGAGTGGTACCAAAACAAGGCGAAGAAATGTTGAAACCAGCTACTCCAATCACTACCAGATGGATAACAAAACACTCTATGATTCCAGCAGACCCTCCTGTTACCCCACCAGCAGCAATTCCAGCAGAGGAAAATACTGAGCCACGAGAACCACAGCACCACCCTCCACACTCATCCCAGCTCTCTAACGAGGACAGAATCAGTAGATTGGAAACTATGATGGAACAAGTGATGATTGATCAGCGAGATGGACACAGCTCCAAATGACACAACGTGCGCCTGAAGCGTTTTTCCAGACACCAGGAGGCATGTTTTATGCTGATTTATTCACACCTCACCATTATACCGGCGACCATAGCGGAACAGGAGCAGACGATCTAAACGAGGATCCGTGAATTGCTAAACTAGAGAAGTTTTCTTTCTTTTGTTTTTGAATTTTTTCTCCTTTCTTTCCTTTTTCTTTTTGTTGTTTGTCCTGTTGCTTTCCGTTTTCTCGCTTTCTTTGTTTAATGTTAGTGTATGTTGACTTTCTGTTCTTCATGTTTTTTTTTTGTTCCTTTCACTAAATGTGTACTATGATGAAACAGTTGTAATAACTTGCACTTGATTTTAAAATTTGTTTTTGTTATTAGTCGACAAGTCTTCCTAATGCATGCATTCTTGATTACTAAATGGTTGTAGAAGGCTAATATGCCATCAATTTTTCAAAAATACAATTTTAACTTTTCAGAAGCATGTTGGCTTTATTTTGATTGTTCATACTCTCTCTTATTATCCTAGCTGTGAGCTTTTGAGCCTAAACACTTAAATTCTTTGTTGTGTGATTATCCAGACATGTGTTATCCCTCTAGAACTTGCACTAATTCTGACTTGCATCACATGTAATTTATGCATACATTGAGGCAATTTTATTGGTCGTTTGAGCCTTTCTAACTCCCCTATAAAAATTTTACCCTTTGCTAGCCCCTTTGAGCCTTGCCCTTTTATTTCGGTTACTAGCCACATTACAAGCAAAACACCTGACTTTAATTAAATCACCTTACTTGGAGTTAGGTAGAAAAAAAAATTGGTCTTGATAAAATTCTAAGTTT
>NC_021165.2:35057667-35061407 GCF_000331145.2 Cicer arietinum
TTTTTACTGTTTATGCATCTTTTTGACTCTTGGGAACTTGGGAGACTTGTGCCCTAGCATAGAAACTCAAAGACGGCCGTTTCTAACGCCATTGAAGCAGTTTTATCAAGAATCATCCATGAATCATTCTTGTAATTCTTCTTTAATCCTTATCTTTTGTATCTCTGTCATGAGTAACTAAACCCTATTTGTTAGGGATGAGTGTAACCAGATGAAACCCTTATTTTTCTAATTTGATTTCTAGTTATATGAATGAGTTTATTGAATTGTCTTTCTCATCTCTGTGCTTAATGCTTTTTATTGCTTGATCAACATTAAAATGTTCTACGATTTGTATTTTGAAACGGAAGTGGACTTTACGAATGCTTGAGATGAGAAATTCATGAATTTGTAGTCTAGACATAGGTGCAGGTCATGAAACCAATTAAATTAGTTGCAAAGCAATAATTTACAAGAGAATTTCTATACGGTAATGCTTAATTCTAATCTTAAATCCACTAAGGAATTAGGGGTTACTTTGGAATTAAAGGTTCTGTCACTAAGACATTAGGGCAAGAATAATAAAGAGAATTCAGTAATAATTCAATAAAGGAATTCAGTAACTAGGATCAAATTAGACACCAAGGTTGGATTCGAAGTGAAACTCATCCCTGACATTTTTCTCATTATAAAAGATCAATTTTACTATTGCTGTCAATTTTAATTATTATTTGAATCAACTTGGGAACTTTTTGTTCAACTTTAGTAACTAAATATAATTCAATAGTAAAACGCAATCCTTGAGTTCGACACTCGGTACTACCGTTTTATTATTACTTGCAACGATTCAGTACACTTGCTGAAATGCTATCAATGATATATTATTTGGATCAACCAACAGGGACATATGTGAAGAATTCTCTTCAATAATGCAAGGAGAATTCGAAATGTCCATGATGGGAAAATTAAACTATTTTCTTGGACTTCATATCAAGCAACTTGAGCACGGCATCTTCATCAATCAAGCCAAATATTGTAAAGAATTACTAAAGAAATTTGAAATGGAAAATTGCAAAGAAAGTACAACTCCAATGGGCTCCGGAACATATGTTGATAAAGATGCATCAGGAATTTCAATCGACATATCCAAATATCGAGGTATGATTGGATCATTATTATATCTAACGGCCAGCCGGCCAGATATCATGTTTAGTGTTTGTCTGTGTGTAAGATTTTAGGTAGATCCGAAAGAATCACATCTAGTAGTTGTTAAAAGAATTATGAAGTATCTGAAATGAACAACAAATGTAGGCCTATTGTATCCCAAGGGTAGCATATGTAGCCTAGTTGGATACTCTGATTCGGATTATGCGGGATGCAAAACAGACTGTAAAAGCACCAGCGACACGTGCCATGTCTTAGGAAATGCACTTGTTTCATGGTCTTGTAAAAAGCAAGCTTGCGTTGCACTTAGTACTGCTGAAGCTGAATACATTGCAGCAGGAAGCTGTTGTGCCCAGATTCTGTGGCTTAAACAGCAATTACATGACTATGGAGTTGATCTCGGATGCATTCCCTTAAGATGTGATAACACAAGCGCAATAAACATCTCAAAGAATCCAATCATGCACTCTAGAACTAAACACATCGATATCTGACATCATTTTCTACGGGATCATGTACTTAAAGGTAATGTTGAGGTAACATTTGTTGATACACACAATCAATTGGCTGATATATTTACAAAACCATTACCTAAAGACTCATTTTATAAAATCTGAAGAGAACTTGGTATTTTGAGTGAAAATGATCTTTAACCATTGCATGATATACATAGTTTGTCATACCTTTTATGTCTTGTTGATTATTGCTTCTTGATATATAAATTTGTGTATTACATGATGCAAATTTTCATAAAAAACTGAGTTTAACTGTGCTTATGTAGTCGAATACAAATGTCTGTATTCGAATACAAACTTTCCCAAAAAAATGTGTATTCAAATACAAGAAGGTGTAGTCGAATACACCTTCGCATTTTTGCCCAGGTATAAAAGCTGCTTCACATATTTAGGGTTATTTTCTTTGGTATTCGAATACAACCCCAGTTTCTCCTCTCTTCTCTCCAAAACTCATCCCTCCTCCTTCCACTCACTTACCCATTCACCTAACCTAACAAAATCCATTTCTCTTTACTTCCTTCTTGTCATTCCTCTTCAAATCTCTCACAACTCTCACATTTTCTCTAAAATCCACTTTCCCCAAAAATACCCTTTCTCACCATGGATGCCCGCAAACGAGGACCATGTACCAAACATGCAGTAGTAGGTCCCTCACGAAAACGAACCAGGAATCCTAACATCACGGATCTATCCCGGCTTCTACACACACCGGAGGAAATTGATCGTTTTCGCACATTCTACTCGGACAAGCGCCTTATTATCCCAAAGTATGGTACTCTAGACTCTTTCTCTGACTTTAAATTTCCTGCGTTGCTCAAAGCACAACATGTTGAAGAGTTTATAGGCTACAAAGGTCCAGTTTATCCAGATTTGGTTAGGGTTTTTTATTGCAATCTCATGCAAGAGGGAAAACTGTTAGTCTCTCGGGTTAAGGGTAAAATCATCCGTTTAAATACCAAAATCATTGGAGAAATTCTGAATATCCCTTTTAATGGTGAAAATTTTTGTCCAAACCAATTATGTGAATGGGCATTTTTTGTGAAATCTATTATGTTTGGCTCTCACGAGGCAATTGGCTTACCCTATGCAAAGGAAGTTTCACGGATTTTGGAACACTTTGGTGTGGACTTCTCTGGTGAAGTTATGTTTACACCCACCAAAGAAAATATGTTGGATTTAGGTGTCTTGCATAGCATGCGGATAATATGGAATGAAGAGCTTGAAGCATTTGTGCATAAAGGTGATCATGGTCAACCATCTGATGATGCACCAAAGGACAATGCTGGACCCTCAAACGCGGCTGCTCAAGGAGATGACGATGGCGAGGACACTGCATCTGATGATGATTATATCTCCAATCAAATGATCATGACTCGCCTTGATTCTTTCCAAACCTTCTTCCAAACTCAATTCGACAAGTTGACCACCTCTATCAACACTCGCTTCACCAATATTGAAACTACTATTGCTCGCAATCATGACGCACTATCTCAAGACATTAGTAATTTATCAGACAAACTTGATCATTTCCACATTCCGACAGATTTTGATTAAGTCCTTTAGTTATGTACTAAGTTAACTTTTTGCATTATGTATTACTGTGATCTTTGTTTTATGAACTCCTTTGTCTTTTTAATTATGGTGTATTTTGTATTGCTCTTTTCGCGACATGTTATGTATTAATTTTTATGATATTATGACTTAATTTCCATTTATGCTATTCTCCTTGTTACCTTATATGTCGTTTGTGTATGATTATACTCGAAACTTGTATGTCTCTTTTTCTTATTTTCTTCTTTTTGATCATGTCAAAAGGGGGAGAAATTTTGGTACAGTTGTTGCATTTCAAACCTTGTAGGTACTCAAATACAATTTTTTTTCAAATCATCACATACAACGGGGGAGTATGCACCTATTACGGGGGAGCAATGATTTCAACTATACACTCTCTTCACAACAACATTTTGTCATAATCAAAAAGGGGGAGAATGTAAACTACATGTTTTTGATGACGACAAGACCACCAACTATGGACAATGCAGCAAGATCAAAAAGAAGATCAAACTATCTTGAATAAGCTTC
>NC_021165.2:35062150-35105621 GCF_000331145.2 Cicer arietinum
CCCCTCTTAGGCGTACTTCTATACTTACATTTTTGGTAAGTACTACCATCGTCAGACAAAATTAGAGTACTACAATACTAAAAATAGTTGTTTGGAAATGAATAACTTCTAATCATTTCACTACTACATATTTTCTATGTCTTAAACATCAACAAACTAGTTTTGCCTATAATTTTTGGTAACTCAATCTTGATATTTCTTTATCATGGCAAATAATTATTTAAAAATTTCATTTCATATTCTAATTATTGATATGAAACAATAGTTAATGTAATTGAAATTGCTCTCCATTCAAAAGAGTAGATATAAAATTGATTTGCAGTTATAGTATTAAATTGAAGTTTAAATACAAATTTCACACCAACTATTACTTTGTATCAAATTTTAGTTTGTCTTGAGAGTTTTGTGTAAATAACATTTTTACTATATAAAAAATATTATTATTATTTAAGACTTTTGAGCATCAAGAAATTTCAATTTTGTTTTGTAGTGTTTCTTCCATATATCTATGAGCTATATTTGCATACGCGAAAAATTCTTGCAATATTTTGAATACTATTATAAACATTATTTTTAACAACCTAGTACACACATTATCACTTAATACATGTTTAAATTGACAAAATTAACAACATCTATTCTTTAAAGGTTAACCAAAATTATGAAATTTTTTCCAATTCACCACCAGTTCAAACATACACTTATACACAATATTAGTTCTTCAAAAGTTTACATTTCATTTTACAATTTAGAGGTTCTTCAAAAGTTTACATTTCATTTTACAATTTAGAGTTCATCGACAAAGTTTTTTTTTTACTAAAATATCATCACTTTTACATACTTAAATTTATTAATTTTGAGTCATAATGTCTAGCCGTTCTACTAAGAAGTAATTTTTGTGTAGACATAAAAATTTTGTCACACGTAAAAAGTTACATTTGTTTTAATTATTTTAAAACTATACATTATGAACTCTTAGAGTATATAAATAACATTTTGAGGGACATGTAAAGTTGTTCATTTTTTACATCAAGCTGAGCAGTTCACTATCGAGGTGGTGTATACAACATTATATTGTATTGCCAATTATGTTGACTAAGGTGACATTAACTATTGCTAGACTAAAACATAGGGAGTATAATCTTTATTCTAAGAAGTTGTTGGTATACACTTATATCTAACTACTGATCAAGGCTATATACCTCTTTTGTGAATCTTTATGAATTTGTATTCATATTTTCATTGAAATGGACTACCTTATTTAACTATACACATGATTAGTTTGATGTTAACCAATTTTATACATAAAATAATTTTCATGATTAATTTGTAAAATTGGAAATGTCAAAAACTACATAAATTTCACAAATATAATGTTTCCAAACTAATATAAATCATATAAAATGAAGAACATATTATAGTTAAATATACAACTTTTATGATAAAGAAATGTTGAACTTTAATAAATATATAATTAGAAGGAACACTTCAAAGAAAACAAAAAATTTGAATAAACCAATTCTAAGTAGAAAAAAATGTTAAAGATAAGGACTGAATCACTAAAGTTACAAAATCTTATCAACATATCATATTTTTAATATATGTTGCATGTATTGTATTAATCAACAAGATTTTACATTTTCCTTTGAAATAAAGAAAAATTAGACTATATATAGTATTCAAAAATATATTTACCTCTTAACACATAAATGTTTTAGCATGTTCTACTCTAAAATAAAAACATTACTTTTAATTTACATATTATTATTTTATATTCAATAATATATTAAATTCTACCGAGCAATGCGCAAGTTAACGTCTAGTTATAATTAAAATAGGAGCGGGCAAAAGAGGCAACATAGAAAATGTCCAAAGGGCAATAAAGATAATTTTCCTCCATTTTCTCTCTTAATATTACTTCACGGTAACATCTGGAGAACATTTTCATCATTTTCCTTACTTCTCATTTCAAAAATAAGGATAAACACCCCAAACCTATATTGTTCATCATCTCTCTAAATCCTCCATTTTTTCCTCTCTCTCAAAATCTTCAACAGCATCATTTTATGGAACCCCGTCAGACAAGCTCAACAACCTTGCTTGTGGAATTCAACTACAAGAATCAAGCAAGATTAGTGAAGTAGAAAAGGAACAAACCAACAAAAAAGGGGGATTTCGAGCTGAAGTAGAGGACACAACATGAAAAGAAGACCAGAACTGTTGGGACAACTACTTCTTCAATTAATGAAAATTCTAAAAGTTGTGAGTTCTTTTACATTAAGTTTTTAGCATGAGGGTTCTTGGGAAAATTCAATTAAAAATTTAATTTATTTATCAAACCATTTATGAGGTCAAATCGGGTTATTTAAAAATTCAGAGAAGGTGAAGAAATGAAAATTTTGAGCATATATGTCTTTTGAAACCTGCACTCATACTCGTGATTTCAAAAAAATGCATGTTGATATTCTAATTGTATGATGGGTGATTTATAGTTTAGATGTGTAAATTCGACCACTAAGTCTGAATATGCAAGTTTCGAATGTTTCTCCTTCTTACCTATACTACTTGGCTCTAAATGTTATTCCAACATTCTGAGTATTTTTGCCTTTGATTTCCACATCTTAAATCTGAGAATTTTGCCTCTGGTGGTTATTATTAAATTCAGAGTATTTTGTCTTTGGTAAAATACTTCTTTTTTGTCTGATGTGTTGCTTCTTTTATGCCTTTAGTGTCATTCCTTCATCTTGCCTCTGATTCATATTCTTCTAAATTTGAGTCTTTTGCCTCTAGTTCTAGCTTCGAATCAGAGACTTATGATTAAATTACCACTGATTTAATGTATTGTAAAGTTATTTATGATTGTTAAGGATGAGTGATGCATTGCATACATGACATAATAAAGGCATTACATACCAAACATCTCAAGTATATTGCATTCTCATTAATCAGATCATGCATGACCTTATTCATGGTGGAGCAGTCAGGAGAACAATCAGGATGTTGGTTGGGGTTTGGCCATACCACTTTTACCAATTATGACTCAACTATCTTGGTGACCCACATCAAGATATTGGGCGACTTTACCTTGTTTCAAGGAAAATATTTGAGGTCATGCATAGTTATCATAAAGGATTTCAATTAAGCTTTTATGAAAAATTGAAGTTAAAAGCTTCATTATGAGATGCATCATAATTTCATGTTTTTATGGATGTTTATGAAAGAGATATTTATTAAAACTACCAGTCCCTTTATTTCCAGAACTCACTGAGATTTTATCTCACCCTTTTATTTTATACATTAGCAGTTGAAGGTGACTGATGCTCAGTCCCACTACTAGAGGATGATCTGCAAGGCATGTTTTGGACTTAGTGCCTTATTTTAATTTGAAGTAACTTGATGTATTAGGGAACAATTTTATAATTACAATACTGCTGTTGTAATTTAGTTAAACAATTCATTAAATTGAGTTGTAAACTATATTGTTTCAATGAAGTTATAAGTTACTTTAATGACGCTTGTTATTGATTTATAATACTTGTTTCTATTTTATTGAGGTGTATGAATTCAATTGTCGAATTCTAGATAATTGGAGATGAATCTTACAATAACGGGTTCTAAAACTATCTATTTGAAACAATTTTAAAAGTTTAATGATAACAGGACAAAGAAAATGAATCTAATTATTACACAATGAGCATATAAGACATGTTCTTTTATAGACACTTAATACCTTAGAGGTGTACTTATATAGTTAAAAATTAATATTTAGTTAAAAACTCTTTAATAGGCATAAATAAATTATATTTTTGATTTTGATCAAAATATATTGCAGACGAAATGCATTTACTAACACATACATTGCATATAAACATGAAACAAATAACTTGAAAATACTTATTAATAAAAAGTGTTTTCTATTGAGATGGGCAATAATTTGAGATAACATCACATTCTATTAGCAAAACACTTGTTACTACCACAGGAAAAATGATATGGAAAAAGCAGTTAAATTCAAATTTGTTACAAAAATAGTTGAACACATTTTCGCCAAATTAGATCAAAGTTGTTTACCGATTTTTCCCTATAGTTCCATAACATTTTGTTTGTGTAATACCTCTTAGAATTGTTCTAATTTCATCATTATATGATATGTAAGGAACTTCACGTATAGCACCTCTCCTTATGAACTTGAGAAACCTTTCAAACAAACAAAACGTTAACAGCAAAAGAGTGAGAGTTAGTTTTGAGTTGGAAAACAAACTTCCTCAAAGGTAATTAAGAAAGAAAATAGAAGAAAAAACTAGCTTTTTTTGCTATCTCTTCTTCCTTATGACTTCTTCCTTATGATTCTTCAATCCCCAACACACATAGACAATGGGGAGATGGTCTGAGCAACAAAATAAAATATTGGAAGAAAAAAATTCAAAGATATCAAAAACAGTATTAATATTTTTAATCTATTAGGGTGGTAAAACATAACATATAAGATCAAAAGACCAAATAAAAGTGATTTAAAAAAAAGCACCAAAAAAGAAACAACAATAGTGTTATTCAACACAATTTTATAATTGACTAACTCTAGTAATATGCAATAACTGATTTATGGAATCATACAACAAAATTTTAAAATTACTAATTGATATATAAAATATTCCAACACTTTTCAGCGTGTAAAAAAAAAACTGAGAAAATTTAATTTATACTACTGGCATGTAAAAAAAATTTGTATAACGGAATTTTCAAAAATAAAATTTTCGATAAGTAAAATAAATTGAGAAAAAAATTTACATGCTGGAAATTTTCGGTATGTGAAAAAACATAGATATAGGGAAGAAAAAAAAAACCAGACTGATTTTAAATAAATTTTTGTTCTTTGATTTTCTACAAGGTTTTTTTTTTTTGTCTTAAAGTTCATAGAAAAAATGGTAAAATGTGAGGGTGGGATTTAATATGTAAGGGTATGAAATCCAATTTTATGACCAAAATTGTTTAAAAACTCAAACAAAATTGGGTATTTACAGGTGATTTATAAAATTCTTTTATTTAGAATCACTCACCTAAATCATTTTTTTTTCATTTTATTTAAATAAGTGGATTCCACACAAATTTGATTTTTCTTTAGTAATTTTTTTTGTGAGTTCTTCATTTGAGTATAACGCTTTTTTGTTCTTGTCTTTGTGGTATGTTCATTTTGGTTCAGACATTGTAGTTTTAATTGCTTACAAATTTCAATCAATAATTTTTGCATTGTCAACATTATAGATTCAGATGCATAAATATTTCTGATACTTAAATTTTGTCATATATGTAGGCATGTAGCCATTTTGTACTATGTTTCCGTTTTACATTAATTATACTTGAGTGTTGTGAATTTCATCGTAGATTCATCATTTTTAATTTTAAAAAATTTTAATTTGTATTGTATCGAGATATACTACAATTTAAATTAATAAATATCATTCTTTTTAATAAAAAAAAACTAATTATAAATTATGTTTCTTCAGTTATCCTTTTTTATACAAAAATTCAAAAAAAAATTCAATCAAAACTCATAAAATTAATTATATTCTTCAATATAATACAAATTTCATCAATTTCGTAACGCAAATCTTCAAATAAACTCATATTTTCATACTTTATTTGATATTTTTGGGAATAAAGGACTAAATCGGGAAAAAAAAAGATAAAGGACTAAAACGTTACCCGAAATTAAGTTAAAGGACCACAAATGTAATTTAGCCTATAATTAATGAGTAACAGACGCACAAAAGTGTGACTGCAGGTCAACAGGTTTATATCGAGCTGGTTCGATTAAGGATATTTGGATTGTGGATATCTGAACCCAATCAACTCAAATTACTAATATTATATGAGTTCTATTTGTCATCTCCCATATGTACCTGCTATTGTGACATTCTAAACCTCAAAATAATATATATATATATATATATATATATAATAATTTATATTATATTTTTATAAATTTTACAGCAAAAAAAAAATATGTTTCTAAGAAAAGAAAAACTTTTATTTTTCGCTTAGGATATCACGTTTCTCAAAAATCAAAATGAACACTTTAAACTTATTTTCTCCGTTAAAATAATGTAATCTCAATAAGCTTGTTTTAAGTATTATTACTTGATTTAATTTAAAAACTTACTAGTACTTCTAATATTTTCATCCAAAAATTTGTTTCAAATTAAATAAGTAAAATACAAATTAAACTCTTATTCTCGGTATCACCTATCAGAGCGTTGTTCCTCCCAAACTTGAACTTCAAGATTCATTAACCCATAACAACTGCGATTTCGCAAACGCATGGCCAAGCCAGTCAAACACAAACAACAAAGGAGGTGAGTTTCGAAATCATGATGACAGTATAATACAAGTAAGAAGAACACACAAACAATCATAATATAACAGTATCATTACACAAACATTCCATCAAGAAAATATCACATTAAAAAGTAAAAATCACTCGAGGAAAATCAACAAATTTCACTATAACATCAAATCATCTAAGAGAAATTATCACCACACACAATACATATTAATCACAATAAAATGCAATGTTATGGCATGAGCTTAGACTCTACTTCACAATGTGGTACCATTCTAACTCTGAAGTACTTTGTTAGGAGGCTTGATACTATACCACCATCCCGGTGGACGGACAATTCAATTTGGCCATGTCCTCATAGATCCCCTCAACTTAACCCGAGACACATATATGTGACAGTCGAGGTAAACGTGTGTTGCGTTGTAGCTCCCGACATTTGGAGTGCTACCTCCAAGTCACCTAGGAATTCCTCACCCGAATACCTCCAAGGTCTAACAATCTTACCTTAAGGCTCGACAACAGACCGCCACAGTCAGGCTCATTCAGTTGTACTTCTCCGAAATCACTAGGATTGGCGGGCCCTACCTATATGATGACAAAATAATCTTCACTTCGCAAATCCTCAATATTTATTTTCTCCCCTCGTTGGCCTATGATACTTTATTAAGACTATCATCTCAAACATAAATTGGAATCACAATTATTTCACCAAATATGGGGTTACGTTAATATTTTTCACAACATCACTATCATCAACCATACATCATCACATAGGCTTATCACAAATTTATAACATCATTATTATTAATTATACATCATCATAACACATAAACTTATAAAAATGAATTAACTATTTATCATCACATCACATAAACACGTCTAATCAAACATATACATAAAATTCATTCGACATCCAATATCACAATAATATCAAATATCTCACATTTAATAAAAATAAATCAAACATCACAATAATATCAAATATCACACATTTAACGAAGTTAAATCAATCAACACCTTATAAATATTTCTATTCCATATTTTAATGTCACAATTCCCATATTTTTACATTAATCAATTTATCACTCAAAGGGCTATTGTCGTACCTAGCGAGCCTCGAATGAATCGTTGGGAAATATGGTTTTCTCGTTCATCTCACATTATATTATACTCATTAATTCAAATGCTCTCTCACCCCTTACCTTATTTCGATGCTTTTACACACAAATATGATTCCACAAGTAAACAGTCTTTGTTCATTGACTTTTTGTCCTTCAATCGATCTAACTCGACAGTTTATGGGTAAACATTAAAAATCAATTATGATAAGATACTCTAAAAAATAAATTCGAAATTCGGTCACGCAAAATTACCATAAATCATAAAATCAATTAGTGGATAATATAGCCACTTTTTACACGGTCGTTTTGACGTTGGTTTCACTCAAATCGGGATTACGGTGAAGGAGAACGGTACAAAATAACGAATTGGAGAAGTCGGGTATTTTAGAGAGAAATTGGGGTTGTTAAAAATATGAAAAATTATGTTAAATTGACGAGTTAAATGAATGAAATAATATACTCAAATTTGAGAGAAAATGGATAAAGTTTTCTGGAACAGTTATCGATTAGCGGTGACAAACGATAGATTATTGTTGTGTTTCTTCTTTGGTTTTACGGCTGCCCTTCCAAAGTTCCAACTCCCTTCCCCTTTTTTTTTTTTTGTTGTATTTTATTAACAATTAGGGTTCACACATGAGTCAAACCCATTGGTCCCTATATTTATGTTTTTGTTTTACTATTATTATTTTTATTTCGCTAGAACAAAATTAAAAATTATTTAATCTCCTATTTAATATTCTTCCAAACACAGTTTTCCAAACATTACTAATATTTTATAAATTAGAGTAATTAAAATAATCAATATAAAACAACATATTACTAATAATTGAAACTCTCACATTCAAAATAATCTCAACAATTATACTTATTTGTCAATATACTTACATTATAATAATATCAGTATATTAGAAAATAGTCAAAATTATAAAATAAATAAATATAACATCAATATTTTATATTAATTACTAAATCATAATAAATATATATAAAATCACAATGTAATAACAAGTATATAAAAATAAACGAAATCAAACACAATATCAATTATATCTCAAGATAATTATTTATAAAAAAAATAACTAAAAACAGAAAATAGTTATAAATAATTTAAATATAACTATGGGCATACTTAATATCAGTCAAATGCACCAAAAAATATTACATTAATTTGGTACGAGTATATACACGTAAAATTGCATAAAATATTTTTCTTTAAAATATTACACTAAAATACTATTATTTTTAAAAAAATATATCAAATAATAAAATATAACATTTATTATTTATATCCCTCATTTAATCTAATATTTATAAAACTAGCACATCATAGAAAAGCACCCATATAATGAAAATTGTCCCAAAATTTATCAACATATATTATAAAATAATTTTAACATCAAATTAATTATTTAAAATCATATTTAATTAATAAAATAGTTTATTATAAAATTTGGGTGTTACAGCTACCCCTCAAGGTATATGAAAATACAATTTTACCTTATTAACCATATATAAAAACTTAAAACAAATTTACCTACAACTTTTCCGCTCACTCTTTCGAAAATTTAGAGAAATTTCAGCAATTTGGAATCTTCCCAAACATCTGAAACCAACAAGTTTATTTCAAATCATTCAAACTTTCGAAACTCAATGTTTTAGAATTTTAAATATTTTTGAAACTTGGGTAACGGAAAATTTTCAAGAATTTCGAAACTTTCGAACAATCTGAAATGTCTGAAGTAGTTTAAATCAAGGAATTTTCAAAACTTGTGAACAATATGAAACTTTCGAACATTTCAAATATTCAAAACTTTCGAAAATTTGTTTTTTTTTTTTTTTACAATTCAAAAGTTTTAAAAACTGAAACTATCAAAACTCAAAATTTTAGAACTTTTGAAGGTATTGAAATATTTAAAAAAATTTAAATTTTCTAATTTTTTTTAAATTGTTGATATAATAATTAATATGTTAACTTAATTTTACAATGTCTAGAACCTGAGCTTTTATATAGGGTTATACAATTGGTAAATCCAAGTTCATGAAATATTAAGTGAGTTACTATGTATGTTCCCAGGAGACGATTAGTAGATTGTGTTATGTATGATAAATATATTTTGTATCATGAATTTCTATTCTAATATAAATTTTCAAACATCAATACTTAAATTTTATGCTATAAGTAAATGATTAAAAGTTCAACTCTAACTCGATACCAAAAAAGAGGCAACAAAGCTTCACACATACAAATTGATTTAATGAAATACAATTGTTTGAAAACTTAACACACATATATTAATCTTCATTTAATGAAATATAAGATGGTTTGATAAATGTTGGATCGATGTGTTCTCAATGCTTAAAACGTCCTGCATAAGCTATTTCTCATGTCTTCACACCATCACTACAAAATTCTCTCCATTTATGTGAGGTAGGTGGCAAAGGACAATTAGGCTTCAATTTTATCTGAACAAGAAAATATTGAACATTAATTTATCTGAACTAGATAATATTAAACATTAATTTAATAATAAACAGTACTATCAATCATAAATTTTACTTGTACCCAATGACTTGCATTGACAAATCCAATTGTTATTAAAGAACTAAGAAAAGAATTGTTTGATGGTGATTTATTCAGCGGAAATCATGTCATGTTCAAATTACAAGACAATGACACCAAAACAACATTATATCCTATTGTTATCGTGGAACCCAACTTCGGTATAGTCATCCACTGATCTTTTCCTTGAGCACCCAAACTCGAAATTTTCAATGAGTTATGCACTATTTCAATGTTGTGATCGAAAACATTGGAAAAAAGATCGTGATTTACACTGATCTCTTTATCCAAATGTGTTCAAACTAAAGGCCAAGATTCTTCCGTCCAACCTAATAATGTTGCAACTGCGCAATAACCACAATTTTCAGTAGGCACAATATCTATATGTCCTCGATATATCGATGAATAAAAGTAGGAAAATATATCTTAGATGGTTGCTTTAGAAATTCTTGAGAAGGTTGCTTTGCAGAACACTGAGATGATTGATTTGCAGAACATTGAGATGGTTCCTTTGGAGATCCCTGAGAGGCATCGACATACTCCCACTATGAAGGATCACGAGGAGCATCAAATTCTTTTCTCTTTTTAGTAGCTCCCTTGGTTTTCACTTTATCATGTGGGGACGCATTGTTGTTGTATGTGGAAATACAAGTTCGCGCACCTTTATCCTGAATATCATTTGACCAATAATATCTTGTGTCTTCATGTATACTTTCATTGCCTCCCACTCTTCTAAAAAGTCATATTTTGATAAAGATTCTTCATTCTTAAATTCATGCTCCATGCTTAATTTCCCCCAAAAATACATGAATGCTATATAAAGGAATGACATTATCAGATATCTACAAAGTTGTCAACTCACAAGCACAAGGTTATCCATGAGTTGTTCTAATTCAGAAACCATATTTGTTTTGTTAGTACCCACCATTTTTACCCTTTTTAATTATTTATCAATTTTCTAAAAAGATTTCCTTGATGCAAAGTGATGCAATCTTTGATAAAATGGTGAATTATACCCATGCTTAACATCAATAATGGTTTTCTAAAAATATGATTTGATGCTACACATTTGGTTCTTCAACATCATATTCATAGTATCTCAACTTTTACACAAGTCTCTATTACTAGTTTGCAACATATTTTTCAATCTCCAATGAGCAGACTCGGCTCTACAAATAAATCAAATAACACATTAAAATAAATAATATAAATTTCTAAAACATATTTCTAAAACAAATGATATTTTGAAAGTACATGTTGGTCATTGTATTTCCTAAATGCATCACTCTATTGGTCGAAGCCCGAACAAATCTTTCTTTATAAGGTGTGAACCATAAATCTTTAATATAATCAACAAAAAGGATAATATCGGCACACACTAGTTCAAAGTGTTACAAGTGATGATCATACTCCTCCACACTATTCGAAAAAACAATTTTTTTTCCATAAATCCATTTTCTCGTCTTGTCTATCCTTTTTCACATATTGTTTGCATTTTTCCCCAACATTTTTTTCAATGTTAATTGAAGTAGGAAATAAAGCACCAATAGCATTCATCACGGTAAGATTTCTATCGATCACAATAACTTTAGAAATTAAATTATCATAGACGAACAATTGTCTTACCTTTTCAAATGCCCAGATGAATTTATCTTGTCGCTCTTGTTCTAAGTAAGCAATTGCAACAGAAAATATCAAACCAGTAGATGTTACACCAAAATTTCAAGTAATGATAGACGATATCTATTTGTTTATTATATGCTACCACATATCAAAACAAAATGAAATATGTTCAATAACTTTATACAATCAGGATGCGTCCAACATATGTCTCTCAGAACATCTGAATCCTCCCATCTTCTTGTCTAATGCACATAATTTTCATTTTGTATTGTTTTCAATAGATGATGCACTTATGCATATAAACCTCTCAAAGATGATCGATAAGTATACACCTGAGTTTGAATGGACAGGTTTCCTTGTGAGAACGAGTTACTGTTCATTTTGATTTTAATTTATATCTTTCACCTTTTTCGCATCCCAAAATTAATTTTCTTTTCTTTCTTATCTTTTCGATAACTGTATCAGATCTAATGGTAATAATTATTAATTTATTTTGTCTTCCAATAGTTTTTTCCCATTCAAATACAGTTTTTCGAGAAAAAATATCTACAAAATATATTTCAAATAAAACACAAATATATGTGTTTACATTAAAAACCAAAACTTATAATATCAATTATCATTAAGGTTATCTGATCAATCGTGAATTTATCTGTAGAATCTATGGTCGGTGGTATAACAGAAACTTCACCCTCAACTCTACTCATACGTGATTTGAAAAAATATACTAAATTTAATTAATACTTATATTATAAATACAATATTTAAAATAAAAAATTTAATTCTTTTTAAATAAAATTATATTACATTTCGAATCTTTCAGGAACACTGAAACTTTTAAAATTTTTGAAACGTAATCTTTATTTTGAAATTTTGGTTTTTAAAAACTTCGAAAATGCGCTCATTTTGAAACTTCTGAAACTATCAATTTCAAAAAATTTCAAACTTAGAAATTATCAAATTTGAAACTTATTTTAAACATAAAAGTTTTGAAGACGTTTAACATTTTGAAAATTTCAAATCACACAAAATTTTCGAAAATTAATCAAAGTTTCGAAAATTTTTACAATTAATTTGTGGGGGTTAAATTTTGAAAAAGTGGGAGATAAAAAAAGTTTCAAGTTTTTATATATGGTTAAAAGGATAAAATTATATTTTCATGTATTTTTAGGGGGTGGCAGGTAGAAAACTCATAATATATTAATAATATTTTCCCCAGTCTAGTAAAAAAGGCCCAAATCTAGCTAACCCATTATTCCATCCTTACTTCCTTTGTCTTCACTCTCACAATTTGTACCCTCATGGCTCACTCAACGTTCAACCATAAACCACCACCACCTCCATCATTTCTACTTTGAGGCCGCCACAACCACCGGTTCTTCATGCGCAAAGCCTTAACCCACCTCAATCATTTATGTTTCTAACTAAATAAAAACTTAGCCACCGGTTCCGTCAACATTAATATCCTCTTTCTTTTTTTCCTTTTTCTTCTCATGAACTGTAAATGGAGAAAAAAATGCTTCGCAAACGCACCAAAGTACATCCAACATAATTTGAGTTCTGGTTTTTTTTTTTAACGATCTTAGTTAGGGTTTTTAACACGCACTTTTAAATTTCAAATCAAAATAAGTTTTTTGTTAGAATTTTCATTTCTCTTACAATCTAGGTTTGATTAAAATGAGCTAAAACTTCAAAGTTTATTGAAAATTATACCTTGTACCCCCACAAATTGAATGAAACGACATACATGCCTTCGTATAAATATTAAAACTTTTCATTTTTCACTCTCCCATCCTTTCAATTTTCTGGTACACAATTGAGTACCAAATATTTATGTTTTTCAAGAAAACATTTTTCAAGTTTTCCGGTAAACAAGTTACACTCGGGTAAACTTTTTCAAGTTTTCCAGTACATAAGTTATTTTTCTAAAAACTTATTTTCAACATTTTCGGTACCAGAAAACTTAATTGAAGTTTTCTAGAACTACCAGAAAACTTATTTCCACTTTTCTAGAACTCAACACAATACCGAAATACTTTTTATTAGTTTTCCGAAAGTTATTTTAATTTCTATTTTTTATTTATTTTTTATTTTGTATTCCTTTATTATTTATTTAATTCATTTTATTTTAACTCATTTTTTTCCAGCATGTGTTGGTTCTAGAGACAGAGACGACAAGATATTACGATGGTTTCACACAAGAATACGATTCCACGAGCAAACAACATTCGTTCTTTGACTCTTTGTTCTTCAATCGATCTAATTCAACAGTTTTTGGGTAAACGTCAACAATAAATTATGAGAAGACACTCTAAAAACTAATTTCGAAATTTGTTCAAGGAAACTTACCATAAATTAGAAAACCAATCAGTGGATAATATCGCCACTTTTCACACTATCGTTTTTGCGTTGGTTTCACTCAAATCGGACTTACGGTGAAGAAGAACGGTCTCAAAATAACGATTTATATAAACGGAGAGTCGGGTATTTTATAAAAAAATTGGGATGGTTAAAAATCTAAAAAGTTTGTTTAATTGACTAACTAGATTCATTAATAAAATATTACTAATATTTCAAATTAATATATTATAAATTAAAGTAATTGAAGTAACTAATCTTTTAAAATATATTAATAATAAAAACTCTCATATTGAAAATAATCACTATAATTATCCTTTTTTTCTCTTCAAATACTCATATTAAAATACTATCATCATTAGAGAATATTTGAAACACGATATTACTAATATAATCACAATGTCATAACAAGTATATAAAAATAAACAAAATCAAACACGATATTACGAATATCTCATTATAATTATTTACAAAATAAATAACTAAAAATAGGTATTAGTTAAAAATAAATAAAATATAACTATGTGCACCCTTAACATCCGTCAAACACATATAAAAATATCCAATTAATTACGAAAGCACATATACTATTACTTTTAGAAAAAATATATAAAATATAATATTTGTTATTGATATCACTCATTTAGTCTAATATGTACAAGATTAGCACATCATATAAGGTACAATATAAAGAAAATAAATCCTAAAATTAATCAACATATATTCTAAAATAATTTTAACACCAAATTAATTATTTAAAATCCTATTTCATTAATAAAATTTGGGGTGTTACACGATACCGGCATCACATTTCTGGAAGACTGTGGTTTGGTCAAATAAGTTAAATAATTTATTATTTATGGTGCATTAAAAATATTTAAATTGATTATTATTTTTGTTCTATATTTAATTTAAATTTCATATGTTTTATTTGTATGTAGGAGCAATCAATGCTGAAAATAGTTGCCCATGAAAAGAAACTGCAACAATTTACTCCACAAGTTTTCTCGCGAATTATAGAGACGTGTGTGAATGTGTTTGGATTAGTCCCACTATAACGGGGAAGTCTGAAGTTGATTGACAATAACCTGATTTATGTATTTGTGGAAAGATGGCACTCAGAGACCTTGTTATTTCACATGTCATTTGGTGAAATGACGATTACTTTGGATGATGTTGCTAATTTGTTAGGCACTTATATTAGGGGTGAGTTCTACAATCCACCACCCAACCTAGATAAAGTAATGACATGTAATCTTGTCATAACTTTATTAGGGGTGCCTCTTGAAGAGATATGGGAGGAAAAAAAATAGGGTGCGTACTACAGGTTAGATTGGCTGAAAGAGGTCTTCAAAAGATAGTGTGCGACATAGAAATTTGATTGTGCTGCTAGGGCGTATTTGCTGAATATGGTATGGAGTACTATTTTTGCAGATAAAAGTTATACATTAATTGATGCAAAATACCCTCCCCTATTCAGAGGTTAAGAAGGTATCGGTAGATACGTCTGGGGTACTATTCCACTCGTAGTCCTTTATGACTATCTCTCAGATGCCAGTTGTTTCAACACCAAACAGTTAGATGGATATATGTCTCTATTATAGGTATTACATATTTATGATTATTATTAATTGTTATGATTTTTATTTAATGATTTTTGTGTTTATCATTAATTTATTTATTTTTATTTGCAATAGTGTTGGATATACGAATATTTTCCACATATTTGTAAAAAAGGCGACTTTGGTGCTAACGTTGAGTGAATTACCAGAATGAATAGATGAAGTTATAAACAAGGCAAATAAAAAATCCCTGAGTACAGACGGATGATTGATGCACTAACACCTGTTGACATCATATGGATACCATGGGAGAATCATAGAGACGCCATTCCCTTCGGTAATATAATGTTATACACTAGCCACTTCCGATTAGGCAGCATGTAAGACCTGCATTTTATCTATTATTAGTAGTGTGTGAGGTATATTTTTATTTTTTTCAATAATTTATAAAGTGGTTATTATTATTATATTCTTTATTCAATTATTAATTTTGAAATGTACATATGTGTATGACATGATTTATTTAATTTGATTGAATAATTTTCTAAATTTTGTGAAAATTATATTAAAAAAATATAATTCTTTGTCAAGTATTTGAAAAAAATACTAATAATAATGACACAATTTAACTATTTCTAAAAAACAAAAATAATAAAGATATTTTAGATTAGTCAATCATCCAAATCTTATTTAGTGTGAAAAGCCATATAAATCTCTAGTTGGTTATTATGTTAGGTTAACAAGAAAGAAAAAAAGATGAATAAAGTTATTAGCTATTGTAGGTTAAAAAAAAGGATATTGAATCCTAAATGGTGTGCGAGATAGTGCAGCCACAATGAGAGAAAGAAGGAAAATCGATTTTCGTAGTCTACGGTTGTGCAAAGAACTTGCTCCAATTTCGTTCAAATTTTAGTATGTCATATCTACCTTTGAACTTGACTTATTAATATAATCTATTAATATTTTTACTTTATCTCTGACTTAATTTGATAAAACCTTTGATTTTGAAATGACGACTTTTTGATGCAAAATTTATGTTTGTAAATTAAAATATTAATTTTTATGGTAAAGTTGTTATTGTTGTTACTAATCAAAAAACAGATTTTTAGTAAATGGCTTTATGTTGATGGATAATTTTGAAAACGGTGTTTCATATTATTATTATTATTATTATTGTTTAAGAAATCCTTTTTAGTTTAAAAGCAAAATTGTGATATGCAATTTATATTTTTAGAAGTGTTCTTGATTTTCTTATGATATTGATATAGAAATCTATTTTGATTAGAAAAAATGCTTATCTATGTCAAAAAATAATTTTCATCCGGTAGAAGTCTTTAATTTGAATTAATAGAAATTGTTATTTGCTACAAACTCAATTTTTTATTTGGTTAAAATTTTACGTTGTAACAATTTGATTATTGAAGAAACGTTCAAAAACTTTATTGATGTTAAAAAATAATAATTTTTCTACAAATAATAAATGTGTTGAAAATTGTTATAGTTCTTTTTTTAGAAGGTTAGAGTTATGATTTTATGAGATAATTGTGTGGATTCTAATTTATATAATAATAATAATAATAATAATAATAATAATAATAATAATAATAATAATAATAATAATAATAATAATAATAATAATAATAATAATAATAATAATAATTTGGTTGTTTTAAGAGAATTTGTCTAAATCTTAAACTAAACTCGTACATTATTTGAGTAGGAGTTAGTAGTTAAAAACAATTAAATCCTAATTTAATCAGTACTTATTTGAAGGTGTGAACCGAGTGGAACAAGAGTTTTCGACGCATAATTCTAGAAACAACTTTGGTAACGGTAAGGACATTACTCCATTCATTTTTCTACTTCAACTATATGTGATATAAATGCACTGTCATGTTATGTATTGGTTCTATTTGTGTGCTATCTTCGAAATATGTGTTATATGAATTATATGTTTATGAGTGATATTATGAGATTAAGTAATTTGTGTATTTTGATTCGTAATAGGTGGTTGTTCAAGGTGATGACTTTATGTCTAAACTTGGTTGGTTTCGGACAAGATTGAATGGTTTTGGACGCTCTGATTGTGTGATCTATTTTGTTACTAACTAAGGTGATGAAATTTAGGCATGCATTGACATCCTGGACCTAGTCGTGAGTATGGGACGACAGTTCTTTGAAAAGGCAACGTTATTCAAAATATATTCAACGACGGAGTACTGAACATGAAGCTCTGAAGAACATTTGTTCAACGGTGGGACAAGTCCAATAGTGAGACATTGTCGAATGGTTGGACTTTTTGCTCTATGGGGTGGTGATATTTTGGAATCATAGCATTGACATATAGTCTAACAAATAGGAGTTGTGCATTTTGGTTGATTTGTATCTTTGATAGTTTGTGATTTCTATTAAATGAAGTATACGATTTATTTATATTTTTGCTATAACAACTATATATGCATATTTATTTTCTCTATATTTGTTATTTGAAGATGACCCTTACATTTGACAAGACATCACATACTTGAGCGAATAATGCCGTGACCAACCTAGTAGGAGAAATATTAGGAAACATAATAGCATGTAGTTGGATGCTCCGAGATACTTTTGTATTAGTGTTAGACTTGTAGGGAGAGTTTTTCACCAGCATCCAAAGTTGTGATTAACTAGGATTTCTTTTTTGTAGTAAAACGTCAAGAGTTTTGGCTTTAAGAGTTTCTTTTGTGGTACGCATTAAATTTACTTTTTGTAATTGCAAATACTCTGATTCATTATTTTTTAAAATACAATTGAAAAATTTATTAATTGGATTTAAAGTAAATGAGCATTTAAGATAATCTTTAAAAAAACGGATATGTATCTTTACGTTTAGAATTTTGTTAATTAATGTCTCGAAAAAGCGGGATGTTATACAACACAATGGTGACATATTTTCCTAAGAGGTGTTTGAGACAATTTGGATATATTCAATATATTCCACCACCCCCACCTCTAGTTCTTTCTAGTTTATCTGACGTAGAAGTCGAATGGATGAGATATTTTACCATGTCACTGAACTGCATCATAGGATACATCTAGCTACATATCCATTTGAGTGTCAAGATGAATATTTGGAGTGGTTCTACAAGGTATCTCATTCACTTTTAGTGCGACTAGATGGTGTACCCCATGCTCTAGATTTTAATATCCCCACCGTTGCAGAAGCTTCTAGTGAACAATCATCTACTCTACAGCAGGTCGGTGATCTTATACAACAAGGGTTGGATGAACATCATGCTGTTACAAATGATGACATGTATAGTTACTGTTATTTGTGATGAACATCATTTTTGTACTTTTTAATGTTATTTTATTTTTATTTCATTATTTTACATTATTATTATATCATTAACTTTACTTTTATTTGTGATGAAATATAACAAAAGTAGCAACTAAAATGAACTAATAAAAAGTCATTTTATATAAGTTTTAAAGCATTGTAGTCTATATAAAATCAATCTTCATCTTATGACATAACATCGATATTTCTTCCAACCTAGTGAAATGTCTGGCATTGGAAATGCATCTTTCATCTTTAACTGCAAAATAGATTGAAGATATTTAAGAAACAAGTATTATTTATTGGAAATCCATCTTCCATCCTTAATTTTACTATTGAAAAAATATAAGTATTATTTAATAAAATAATATAACTTTACCAGAACTCAATGGCTTGCTTCGAAAAAACCAATACATAGAATACGATCATTTCTTGTCGATCCTGAATGTGAACCCTCCATAGGAAAGAAAGTCATGGAAAATGTCCGACCAAACGTGACTAGAATAATATTATATGTTGTCACTGTCATGTAACCCATATCAGGTATGGACATCAATTTATCTAGGGGTTGAATACCAAAACTTATTATCTTCAAAGAAACTCTTATTTCTCTAATGCGTCATAGGAATAATATATCATATGGACTTATATGAGAATCAATATCCTAGTCCAAACTATGGCGTACCAAAGACCAAGACTCTTTACCGTGTCCAAGAAATGATGCAATAGCGCGATAGCCACATTTCCATCTATTATCACATTAAATATGTCATCAATGTATGGTTGAATAAGATCATGAAATTGTCTCAAGAATAAATGTATTGAGGATTGAGATGGTTGAGAGGGTTGTTTCTTTGATGAATGATAATGTCTCTTCTTTGATGATTCAGATGGTTGGGAATCAGGATATTCAGAATGTGTTGCATTAACATGCTAAAAGTAAGAAGGGTCTCGATATACATCATATCCATCCGACTTCTTACCCTAACTCTTCTTCACCCTTCCTTTGGTTTTAAATTTTTCAGGTGGTGGACACATATAACATGTAGTTGGAAAAGCAAGTTCACGCACCTTACTCTTCTACACTCTTTTTCCTATAAAATCAAGTAATTGAAAGCATTTCCATAAGGCATTCATCTCATTAGACATATCCAACTCTAATCCATTTTTGTGTCTTTGGTGAGTTCACATTCCATACTTAATTTCCTCCATTGAATATGCACAAAATCTGGAGGAATTGATTTGCCCATCAATTTATATTGTGACAATTCACAAGCACAAGATAACCTGTATGTTCTTTTGAGAGAGCACCCACATATAGATTTATCGGTACTCACCCACTCAACTTTCTTATATTCTTCAGCAATCCGTCTTTGAGCTTATCTTAATACAAGTGTATTCAAACTCTGATAAAATAGATTGTTGTGTTCATGCGCATTATCATAGAAACTTTTCAGAAACGAAACTCTGGTTTTTTTAAGTTGCAACCTTATCATGTTGTTCACAGCCTCCCAACATTTACACATGTCATCCATGTTGTGTTTCAACATTAACTTCACTTTCCAATGAGCTAACTCAACTCTATCATTACATGTAAATTGTCATCATAGAGCAATCCAACAATATATAGAAAAATTACAAACTCAAAGTTTTGTAGTGACATGACATACATGTTAGTCATTGTGTTTCCTAATTGCATCACTCGATTTTTCCATGCTTCAACAAATATTTGCTTATGAGGAGTCAACCAAGTTTCTTTCACATAACCAACAAACATTTATTATCGACACATGATTGCTCAAACATGTGCAAGCGTATGATATACTCTTTTTCATCACTGCAATACATAATGTATTTCCACATATTCAATATTAACTCTTGTTTATCCTTTAAGACATATTGCTTGCATTTTGCTCCAACATTTTTTTCGATATTAAATCGATAAAGCAAAATAACAATATATTGAAATACAATACCTATTGTTTTCATTAAAGCAACATCTATGTTTATCACAGTAACGTGAAGAAATTTGTTTTGGATAACAAACAGTTCTCTTAACCTCTCTAATGTCCACAAAAGTTTTCTTCACGCTCACATTCCAAATAAGCAAAACCAACCACAAATGTCTTCTATATTGATGTCATACCAACAATTTCAAGTAATAGCATTATGTATTTATTGGTTTTGTAGGTGTTTCCATAATCAACATGATAGGAAACAAGTTCAACAACTTCACTAAATCTGAATGGGTGCAAAAAAATATCTCTCATAAGATCTGAGTCTTCCCGCTTTTTATTCCAACATATATATTTTGTATCTTCAATTAACATAAATAAATTTTGCATCTCTGTCCTATTACCTCTCATGTGCAATCAAATCATACTCGTCTATTTATATATTTGTGAGATATGAGTAACATTATTTTTATCTCGATCTTGCAATGATAGTAATATGTGTCTCAGTGCAACATTATATTTTGTTAAGCCATGAACATGTTTTTTCTCTTCTTCATCTAAACGTCCAACAAATGCACGTCCCTCCAAAATATCAGGTAATTCATGACAGTGAACTCCAAAAATTACTTTAAGGTTTAAATATGTTTTTGTTCCCTATAAATATAAGAGTTTTTAGTTTTAGTCCCTGTAAAAAATTTGTTTGGATTTCATCCCTCTAATATCATAAAAATTTATTTTTGGTCCTTAATGTCAAGTGTACGTTACAAAAAATGTTAATTGACAAAGGGAAACATCGACCAATCGTTTAAATATCTTTTTGGTCCCTGTAAATATAATAGTTTTCAATTTTAGTCCCTAAAAAATATTTGTTTGGATTTTATCCCTACAATATCCATAAAATTTATTTTTGATCCTTAACTTCAGATGAACATTACAAACATGTGAGCCGACAAATAGAGGAAATCATAGAATATAAATTTAAATAATTATTCTAAATAAATTCAACCGAAACAATATTTAAAAAACAAATAAAAATAATTTGTATACTTATTTCTATTAACATAAGTATACAGACTCCAATTGGAATACAAATTTAAATAATTATTCTAAAAAAATTTAACGGAAACAGTATTTAAATAACAAATAAAAATGATTTATATACTTATTGCTAATAAAATAAGTATACAAACTCCGATGAGAATACAAATTTAAATAATTATTCTAATCAAATTTAACCAAAACATTATTTAAATAACAAATAAAAATAAATATACAAATTATTCTAATATTTAAATTAATATTCTCATTGGAGTGCTACGATTGGTCTACATTTTTTTCTATTTATCGGCTAACATTTTTGTAACTTTCATTTGACGTTAAGGACAAAATTAAAGATTTCGGTGAAATCCAAACAAATATTTTTTTAGGGACTAAAATTGAAAATTGTTATAATTACAGGGACCAAAAACATAATTAAATGTTTGGTCTATATTTCCTTTTGTTTTTTATAATGTCCACTTGACGTTAATAACCAAATATAAATTTTTCTGATATTACAACTATGAAATCCAAACAACAAACTTTACAAGACTAAAACTAAAAAATGTTATATTTATAGGGACCAAAAATATATTTAAACCTTACTTTAATTGTCCATCATAAATAATCTTTTAATGGCTTTAATCTAAACTTGAAAGAACAACCACACTTTTTTTGTTGAACTTCGAGTTAAACTATCACCGGATTTACATTTTCCTCCTATGTCACAACCTAATATTAATTTATTCCTCTTCATTCTCTCTCATGTCTCTTTAACTGATCTAGTAATAATAACGGTCACTTTGTTTATTATATCAATTTCTCTAGTCCAATTCACAACAGTTTCTCGTGTATCAAATATTTGAAATATAACATTAAATAAATTATAATAATTAATAACAGTAATAGATTTTTACATTATTAATATTAATTATAATTATTCATATTTGGTCAGTGTCATACATGCCGGTTGTATTGACGCGTATTTTATCAATTATAATTGCGGTTTATCCATATATGTTAAAATTTATATAAGTAAAATAAAAATAAGATGTGTATCAGGACGAGTTTACCGGAAAACTTGTGAAAAAAAATTTCCGGTAACATACATTTTCAACTTTCTGTAATGAAAAACTTTTAAAAAGATTTCTAACACAGCTCTTTGTCTTCTTTCTTATTCAAGTTCTTGAGATCGTTTCAATTACCACTTGTTGCATGTGTTCTTTTGCATTGAATCTTCTTTCCATGACACAATGCTCTTTTGATGTCATAACTCTTGATAATGATATGCAAGAGTTGAGTGCCTATGAATTTCTTGAACATGTTCTCTTGTTCCACAAAATTCATATCAAATTCATGTCATTAGTAAGTGACGACTCTTCATCATATGCATATTTTTCATTGTTTTTATTCTTATCTATTTGTGATTATTAGTTAATTTGAAGAATTAATTGTTAAATCTTATTGTTTCTAAATGTTTAAGTTCTTATTCCATTGATTAAGAAGGGATTTGTCGTAGTTTTAAGTTGCTTTGTTGTTTTAGTGCAGTGCTGAATTTTGGTGAGAAATCAACATGACCAATGTGGAGTGTTTTAGCCATATCAGGAGTTGTAGATGTCCTATTTGAGTCAAACCAAGTGCAAATGAAATATAAGATACATAGCTACAATTTTCATGAAGACACCGGAACCCACTTCAGACTCAAAAGAGGAGACAAATGCAGAAAACGTCAAACAAAAGAAGTTGTGCACCTAAAGCGCAACAATTGCGTCTGGGGAGCATTTCCGCACTGATGAATCTTCCAGAATACGCTTAAGACGTGCGATGCATATCAAAATATATTAAAATGCATTTTCATCATTTTTAGGAATCTTTTAATCTAGGATCAAATTAGACACCAAAGTTGGATTCAAAGTGCAACTTATCCGTGACATTTTCTTATAATAAATGATCAATTTTATTATTGTTGTTAATTTCAAATATTATTTCAATCAATTCGAAAACTTCTTGTTCAATTTTAGTAATTAAATACAACTCGATAGTAAAACGCAATCCTTGAGTTAAACACTCGGTACTACCGTTTTATTATTACTTGCAACGATTTAGTACACTTGCTGAAACGCTATGAAGTTTTTGGCGCCGTTGTCGAGGAATTTCCATATCACTATTGATTTATAATTTATTTACTTAACTGACATTTTTTGCTCAGCAATAAAATTTTTGCTTTCATTTTATGTTTAATTTTGGAAAAAAATAAAAAGCATTTGTATACTTAGCATTCATTCATCAAGTTCAACTCTCTATTCACACAATCTCACCAAAATTTCTCTTAAGTTTTTAACAGCAATAAAATTTTTGCTTTCATTTTATGTTTAATTTTGGAAAAAAATAAAAAGCATTTGTATACTTAGCATTCATTCATCAAGTTCAACTCTCTATTCACACAATCTCACCAAAATTTCTCTTAAGTTTTTAACAGGGGTTATGAATTTAGCACTCAAATCCTAGAACACACATCACACTACCATAGGCTTGAAAATTTTTTGTTTTAAAACTGTTTTATTTTTTACTTAATTATTTATTTTTCTTTATTTTAAAATTGTTCATTACTCACAATTTGTCTAACCTTGTATGTGAGGTCAGTCCTCACCTGAACTTTTCTTTGATAAAAAAATCGAAAAAACTGTGAAACAAAATGAAAGCCGGTTCGAGAAAGGAGACAAAGGGAAAAACAATTAATAGTGGAAGAAGAGGATTTGGGGGATTTCTTCACATTTGCGGAAATGGCCGATCCATCACCACCTAAATGCACCATCAGCGAGTATGAGAATCGAAATAGAAACTGTGCTTGGTTGGCTATCCATAACCCACAGATTACAGTCAACAAGTTTGAAGTGAGTCCTGCTCTATACTAATAGTTGAAGGAGATTCATTTTGCCGGAAAACATAACGAATATGCCAATAGAAATCTTACAAACTTATTTGAACTATGTGAAAAAATGAAGGTTGATGGTTGTTCTAAAGAAGGCAAGAGGTTGAGACTATTTCAATTGTCACTAAAGATGATGCTAAGGAGTGGCTTAATTCCTTTCCTGCCGGTAGCATCACCACATGGGATGACCTTGAAGATAGGTTCTTGGAACAATACTTTCCCCCAACTATGTTCATTAGGAAAAGGCAAGAGATTTCCAGTTACAAACAGAAAGAATGATGAACTTGATGAATGAATGTTAAGTGTACAAATGATTTTTTTTTTTATGTAAGCAACCATAGAGCATGATGTATGTTTTGTAGTAGCTGAAACTTTGAAAAGTGAGTTTGAATTGATTTGAGAAATTGAGTTTAAATATGCTTTTAACTACACCAAATCTGAAATTAATTGTTGTTTTGGGACAAGCAATAGATTAAGTTAGGGGTTGTGATGACTCTTCATCATATGCATTTTTTTCATTGTTTTTATTCTTATATATATGTGATTATTAGTTAATATGAAAAGTTTATTGATATATCTTGTTGATTCTAGCTCTTTGAGTTAATAAAATGTGTATGTTCTTATTCCCTTGATTAAGTAGGGATTTGTTTGTAGTTTTACGTTGTTTGGTTGTTTTAGTGCAGTATTGAATTTTGGTGAGAAATTAACATGACATATGTGGAGTGTTTCAGCCATATCTGGAGTTGTAGATGTCCAATTGGCGTCAAACCAAGTGCAAATGAAAGCTAAGATCCATAGATACAATTTTCATGAAGCCATCAGAACCCAATTCAAACTCAAAAGAGGAGAAAAATGCAGAAAACTTTAAACGGGAGAAGTCGTGCGCCTGAAGCGCAACAGCTGCGCCTGGAGCGCATTTTCACATTGATCAATCTGCCAGAATGCGCTTGAGGGCGCCTGAGGCGCGCAACGCGCATCAGAATATATTAAAATGTGTTTTTATCACTTTTAAGGATTTTTTTTAATATTGGAAAGTTGGGAGAGTTGTGCCCTAACAAAGAAACTCAAAGACGACCGTTTCTAACACCATTGAGCAGTTTTAACAAGAATCATTCATGAATCTTTCTTGTAATTCTTCTCTAATCTCTATATTTTCTATCTCTTTCATGAGTAATTAAACCCTATTTATTAGGGATGAGTGTAACAAGATGAAACCCTTATTTTTCTAATTGGATTTCTAGTTATATAAATGAGTTTATTGAATTATGTTTTCTCATCTTTGTACTTAATGCTTTTTATTTCTTGATTAACTTTAAAATGGTCTATGATTCATATTATGAAACAGGAGTGGACTTTACGAATGTTTGAGATGAGAAATTCATGATATTGTAGTCTAGGGATACATGCAGGTCATGAAACCAATTAAATTAGTTGCAAAGACAGTAATTTAACAAGAGAATTCTTTTACGGTAAGACATAATTCTAATCTTAAATCCACTAAGAAATTAGTGTTATTTTAGAATTAAAGATTATGTCACTAAGACATTAGGGCAAGAATAATAAAGAGAATTCAGTAATAATTCAATAAAGGAATTCAATAACTAGGATCAAATTAGACACCAAGGTTGGATTCGAAGTGAAATTCACCCCTGACATTTTCTTATAATAAATGATTAATTTTATTACTGTTGTTAATTTCAAATATTATTTCAATCAATTCAGAAAATTTTTGTTCCATTTTAGTAATTAAATACAACTCGATAGTAAAATGCAATCCTTGAGTTCGACACATGGTGCTACCGTTTTATTATTACTTGCAACGATTCAGTACACTTGTTAAAACGCTACCAGTAAGTTTTTTATTGTTTAATTCATATCTATTTTAGGTATCTCATTTTTTGCATTTTCATTACCAAATATTGAACTAGATAATTGTATCTTGACTATTCACCTAAAATTGAACTCTAGCTATTCATATGTACTTGCTTCTTTTTTGTGATGTTGTTCAATTTGCAGCCATGCCTTCTCATTACTCAAATTCTATCAGGAAGGCTATCACAAAATACTTTTAATTTTTTTTTTCTTTAGACTGTTGCTTTTGTTAAAAATAAAATTTATTAAGATTCAATTCTATTTTTCATTGACATTTTATCCTACAAAAATATATCATGAATTGTAGGTATAACAACGGGTAGTTGGCAGAGAATAAAAAGTGGATCGTAGTTTAAGAAATTTTTGTATCGAGAGTTTTTTTAATGATGTAGTCACGAAATGTGTTCTGTTGATAATAATAGTGATATAAATATATGATATAAAAGACTGATATTGAGGTGGAGATTGTTGAGTTTAAGTGTGATTGGTTAAGCTTACGTCGACTATCAATCAAATAAATATTAGAAATATATATTGATTGCTTGAAGATTAGAACGAAAATATATAAATATATATATATATATATATATATATATAAAAGGATTAACAATTCAATTGGCCAAGATTAATATTAATTATAATATTTATCATTTGACTTATTCAAAATTATATAAATTATTTATAAAAGACTTATTTATTTAAATTATTATAATAGATAAATTATAAAAGGTAAAAAAAATCAATTATAATAATAAAAGTAAAATTGAAAGAAAAAAATAATAATCTATAAGATTTAAGCTACTTGAATTAGTTTAACAAATACATGATATAACTTATAAATTCGTTTTTTTTTTCGTCTTATCAATCATAGTTCAAGGGCCTGATTGATTTAGTTTTAAGAAGATAAAAAATCAATTTTTAATATTATAATTTACAAATAAATAAAGATATATATATCTGAGTAATAAATAATTTATTTATTTTAATTTAAAATGAATAAATAAAAAATATATCAGATAAATTTTAAATTAATAAAAAAAATTAATTTTAAATTACTACTTTCAAAATATTGTAAACATTAATTGATAAAATTTATTTTTCATCAAGAATGTTCTTTACGTCATTTTTTATTTAAACTAATGAAACGCTTATTTTACCAAACTTCTTGTAAATAGTTCATATCCTTTTTTAGATAATTCTTGATTAAATCTTCTTGTAAATAATTCATATCTTCTTGTGATAAATCTTGATCAAATCTTCTTGTAAATAATTCATATCTTCTTGTGATAAATCTTGATCAAATCTTCTTGTAAATAATTCATATTTTGTAGATAAATCTTGATAAAATCTTCTTGTAAATAATTTATATCTTTTTGTAGATAAATCTTGATCAAATCTTCTTGTAAATAATTAATATCTTCTTGTAATTAATCTTGATCAAATTTTCTTGTAAATAATTCATAACTTCTTGTGATAAATCTTGACTAAATCTTCTTGTAAATAATTCATATATTTTTGTAGATAAATCTTGATCAAATCTTTTTGTAAATAATTCATATCTTCTAGTTGATAAGATCTTGATCATATCTTTTTCAAATCTTGACCATGATCTTTTTTTCAACTTGGTTAAAGATTTTCTTCAATTATAAATCTAAATCAAAGCTTATTTTAAATTATCTTCAAAAACACGAACCTTATTTCATAATTTTGCTTGCTTTGCTTGATTTCATAAAAAATAAAAAAATAAAAATAAAAAACACATAAAACTATATATATATATATATATATATATATATATATATATATATATATAAATAATCAAAATCACAAAGTGTGTAATATTGATATTTATTCTATTTTTATTCCAAGTTCTTGTGATTGTTTCGTTCTCTTTCTCTTTTTGAGAAACCCGTGTCGTTTGTTCTTATTTCTGAAACGCAAGAAACGAGTGAAGATGATGCTTATAGGAAGACTTCCAGAACACTTCTCAATTTCTATATCAAGGTAACTAACTATTGAATAATGCTTTTGATTTCTTTTTATTTTTATTTTTATTTTTTGACATTTTATATTTTGTTTGTTCAGTTAGCCCTTGTTGCATGCCTTATTTTGCATTAAATCTTCTTTCCCAAATAAATGCTCTTTTGATGTCATAGTCGTTGATACTGATATGCAAAAATTGAGTGCTTATGACTTTCTTGAACATGTTCTCTTATTCCACAAAATTCATGTTATTAGTAAGTCATTTATTATTTCATTCATAACTATTTCATGTATCTCATCATCTGTTGCTGTTATATGTACTTACTATTTTTTTGTTGTGAAATTTGCATTCATGTGTCTGATTAGTCTACAAATTATGTTGGAAGGATATCACAAAACGGGTTTCTGATTATTGGATTGAGCTTTTGAAAGAACAATAATTCAAGAATATGTGAAACCATGTCCTAAAAGGAGTTATGATTAATGAAAATAAACATGAAAAACAATTGAATCAAACTATAAACGACTTATTCGATATAAAAAAAATTTGATAGAAGACAGGGTAGAGAATAAGAAGTCAATGTTACAAAACAAAACTATTGATTTTGTTTTATGTGAATCGGGACAATACGATTCTTTCCCATTATTTTTATTTTATTTTTTATATTCTTTAACAACTCAACTCTTACATATATTTTCAGAGGCAATGCCGAAATAAATTCTTAAAATATTATGGATGCTTCGGGTTTAAATCGACAACATATTGCTAACTAGGATATTTTTATATTTGTTTAATATTATTGTATTTACAATTTTAACTATGGTCTTTACATCTGTATCCTTTTAATTCTTCATTCAATGGATCTAAATCAGAATTTCAAGATATTCAGTATTAAAATTTAATAACATAAACACTTCACAATGTTTGATTTTGTTGTTTTTAAATGATATTTTTTCTTAGAGTAATTGATAATGATATTGCGGCGCAAAACGTAAATGCAAAGCAACTGCTCTAAACCTCTCTAAAAAAACAAGTTTTTTATTTAACAAAATGTCTCACAAAATTTTTGTAATATTGTCTCAAAAAATATTAAATGAATTGACTTTATTATCAATTTCTAAAGAAATATTATATAATATTACTTATATTAATTTAATAAATAATTTAAAATATAAATGTCAATTTGAAATTATGAATAGAATTATTCAAACTAAAAAAAATAAAGATTTTATTGAATTGCGCAAAGTTATAGATAAATTTATCAAAACTTCAAAATATATATATGGATGATGGGGGAGGAAAACATTGTACTTGCCTCGTAAAATAACTTCAAAAAAGTTGCAAACGCCCTAGCTGTATCCCACTCAAGTTGACATACCCATATATGTTGTTCAAAATAATATAAATTGCTGCTACTAACTTAGCTAATGTTAAATAAAGATTTAAAACCAAACAATCAGCAAGAACTCCAGCAACCTAGAGAATCAATATTCATACTCAGTATTTTAATTTTATTAAAAATAAAATTCTAATAGTTCACAATTGACTTAAGATAAAAGGTAACATACATATGATAAAACACTTGTTTTTCTATGACTTGCAGCAAAATCAGTCTCAGAATATCATGCACCAGCTGTTTAGAAATAGAAGGGTAATTATATAAGAAAAACAAATTAAACTTATGTTCTTGCTTATAACAGAAATGCTAATATATGCTAATATATATCTATAACACGCAGTTTAGATTGCTAACAGAGTAACAGTTGTAGTTGTTGTTACTTACAATATTGATTACTAACAATTTTTGGCATTTAAAAGAATAATAAGATATAACAATAATAACTTATCAGGCAGAACAACAGTTTATACAAATCCCAAAAAACTTGTGTTGATATTGTCATAGAACCAAGTCAATATTTGACTTAAGTTTGTGTGACTTCAAAAAATTCAAAAAAGTCCAAATCTGAAAAGTTTGGCAGAATTAGTTAGCGTACTAACACAAGATTGACAAAATCATTTCAAATTAGTAACAATAAAAAGGAATATGACATACAATAATTTTATTCAACCACAACTAGGTGGTTGTGATGATGAGCCACCTGCAGTAGTTGCATTCCCCATTGACATTCCTTGAAACTCTGAAAAATTAACAAAATAATAAACATTAGACTATATTATGTTCATGAACATATAAATATATTAGGAAGTTCAAACAGTTAAAAGATACATAAATAATTTTACCTTTAATAATTTCTTCAGAAAATCAACATCTTCACTAAGATTTAAGCCTTTGAAACAAGTGAGTGAAGGTTTTAGCCAATTCTGAGTGTAAATTAATGCTTCAGCCATTTTCTAGCTTTAGAAAGCTTCTAAAGGTCTCAATGACTCTCCCAACAGTACTAAAAGCACTTTCAGAAACAATTGTAGACACTGGTATGGCCAAAATGTCTTTGGCAATAAGAGATAAGATTGGGTACTGAGTTGCATTACATTTCCACCAAGCAAGAATATCAAACTTTTCACTCATCTTCACACACTTACTAGAATAATATCACTCAAGCTCATTTTGTTGGTCAATGGAGTCTTTCTCTTTAAAATGGTCTTCAAAAGCTTGTGCTCTGGCCATATGTGAATAATGGGCAGCAGCAACAGAGGTTTCATCATGAGAAGCACTATCAACAGCCATGGGAGTTGGTTGTGGTGAATTATGTTTTTTGTCATGGACTTTTTTATACCATTTGTACATTTTACTTAGATCTTCCTTAATTATTGTGATCAATTCAATAGTCACCTCTGATTTAGTTGCATACATATCTTGAAAGCAGCACTCAACATATTTCAACTTATACCGTGGATCGAAAATTACCCCAAAATATAGCAACTTATTAATGTTTGTAATACTACCCAATACTTATCATATTTTTCTAACATATCCTCAGCCACACTTGCAAAAATGGTGTTCAAATTCAAAGAGGCATTTTGCAGCTCACAATAGATTGCAGACAATTGGTGAAAAGCTGCATGTATACTCTCATGTTATGAGGAGGAAAACACCCTAGTTGCCTAACAAAATAACTTCAAAAAAGTTGCAAACATCCTAGCTGTATCCCAATCAGAACTAGTTGGGGACAAACTTCTCCAAAGAAATCCTTATAACTTGACTCCTCAACGTCAAGCTTCCCAAAAACTACTTGAAACTTCTCTGCAGCCTCAAACATCAAGTAGGTTGAATTCCAACGAGTTGAAACATCAAGAGATATCAATTTTTTACAAGATATTCTAGCTAATTGAACACATTCCCTAAACTTGGCAGCCCTATGAGATGAAGATTTTACAAATCTAACAGCATTTCTAATGCTAGAGATTGCCAAAAAAAATTCTTTCAAGCCATCAGTTACAACTAAATTCAGAATATGAGCAGCACACTTCATGTGGAAGTGTTCCCCATCCCCCATCAAACCATCCATATTATATATCCTTTTTTTTTCTTCAAAAAAGCAACAGCTACATCATTGGATGATGCTATCAACAGTTATAGTTGACACCTTCCGAATCCCCCAATCTTTTAAAACCTCTTCAATCTTCTTACCAATTGTGTCACCCCTATGATTTGGGATTACTGTGAGACTAATAATGCTTTTTTGATAACTCCAATCATTATCAACAAAGTGTGTCGTAAGGGTCAAGTAGTTAAAGTTTTGGATTGAAGTTCAACAATCTGTTGTAAGAGCTACCCTATTGCAATCAGACTTAAAAAAAGCTTTCAATCTTAATTTTTCCTCCACAAACAACTGAAAACTATCCTCCACAAACCTTAATTTTTCCTCCACACACAAGTATATTTTGTGGCAGTATTTACATGCGGCAGATTATACCTCCACTTCACTAAAAATAATTTTGTTAAAGTATTCCTAACACTTAGAGGATTGCCTAGGACCACTTGCATTAGCTCTTCTCTTCTTTTTAACTTGATTGTTAGTCAATTTAGGTCCAACAACTACAGTTGTTGCTGGTGCACCAGCTTCAGTAGTGTTGATATTTGGAGTTGGTAAATTTTGACTAGGTTGGTTCATCACTGAAATCATGAAGGAGCCTTAATAACCAAATACCAACCACATGGAATTATTTATTTTAAGTTTATTGACTTTTAAAGGGTTGTAATAAAATTTTAAGAGGGGTGTATTAAAATTTTAAGTGGATGTAATTTATCATTCAAGGATTATATTACTCTATTATTTAAGTGGTTGCAATTGAACATTTAAGGGAGTTATGAATATTTAAGGGACTTTAATTTAACCTATAAGGGAGTTTAATTCTTATGTAAGTGACTATAAATCAAGAGTCTAGTGTGTTTCACACACACTAGACTTATTCAACCCATTGAGGATAACTATAATACAGTGTCTAGTGTGTAACTAACACACTATACTCATTAAATAATATTAGAATAATATTCAAAAAAAATATCCATTAAAAAAAAGCATATAATAAACAGAAGTATATATTGGAGAAACATGCATCCACAAAAATTTAAGCATGCATATAATACATTTAAAAGTATGTATAAGAAAAAAAAACATTAACATACATTACAAGTTATAAATAAAGAAACCAAATAAATTCAAAGGGTGTATAAGAAAAAAAAAATTACGCATACATTAGAAAAACTGAAGTATTACAATTAAATAGAAGCGCACATTAAAAAAAAAAAAAAAACTGAAGCACTAATTACATTTAGTAAAAAAGAAGCACTAGTTACATTTAGAAAAAAAGAAGCATATTTTTAACATGTTAACTAAACACATAAAAAGAACCAGAAACTTTAAACACATATTAATTAAACACATCTTAAAAAAAATATACAAGTTAAATATATAGCATTCATTTATAGGCATAAAATAAATTTGAAAAACTTATAAACATGAAATAGAAAAAATATAAGCATCAAACTGAAGAAGACAAAAAATAGAAGCACAAACTTACAGTGCTCTTGCTCTACAATCATCACTTGCTTGCTACTGTTACTGGCTCATTGATCCATCTTTTCCAGCCACAAACCAAGAACATGAAGAAAAGTGGTTGGAAATTAGTAAAAGTATGTTTTTTTTTTCATAATATGTAAAAAATCAAACTCTAGAAAGTATTCTGAAAAAAATCAGAATATTCATATCTAATAAATATTCATATCTAGACATCATCAAAGTTTGAATTAATCTTAGAATATGCATATTAGAGTTTTCTAGATATCAATATTTATTAGAGTTTGAATTCAAAAATCAGATTATTCAAACTCTAGAGTATGCAAAAAATCAAAGAAAAAAAAAAAAAAAATATTACCTTGAAGATATGAAATCCAATAAGCAGAGAAAATGAGACAAAAAAATATAAAAATAAATTAGTTATATGAAATAATATCAACAAATCTAATAACTAAAAAAAGCTTTGTTTTTTTACATCATACTAAAAAAATAATAATAAGAGTATGAATATCAAATGTTGGTCAGAAAGAGCATCAATTATCAAATATCAACAAACAGAAACATACATACAAAAAACTGAAATTGATAAATAAACATACACTCAACACAACAATATGAATAAAATAACTAACCAAAGACACAAACTAGATAAATAAAAAAAGTAGAGTTAATTATAAACAAACTAGATTAAAAAAGCTTGAAGTCTAAAAATAGGAACCCTAATCTTAAAACTTTTGAAAATTGGATATATTTAAATAAATAAATAAGAGAAGAATGCTTTAGAAATAACAAACAGAAACATACATAGAAAAAACTGAAATTGAAAAATAAGCATACACTTAACACAACAATATGAATAAAAAAAATTAACCAAAGATGCAAACTAGATAAAAAAAAAAAAGTAAAGTTAATAATAAATAAACTAGATTGAAAAAGTTGAAAGTTTAAAAATATGAATCCTAATCTTAAAACTTTTGAAAATTAGAAACATTTAAATAATCAATGACATGATTTTTCTTTCTATTGAGTTAGCTCACATAAAATTTCAGTCTGTATCCAAAACAACAAAAATCAATCAGAAAAGTGCTATAAATTATGCAATCCATTAACCAAGTTTTCTTTCGCACCTTAAAGAAATAGTAAAATAGGTCGAGCAGCTTACCGATGAAATTTAGTCGAATCTCCTAGGATACATTTGTTGAGGTAGGATAAACAAAAGCAGAAGACAATATTAAAAGATGCTTTCAATTTATAAACCAATCTGTATAAAGAATGATAGAAACGTATACCAAAGGCACTTCGAGTTTAGTACTTCACAAATTAAGACTCTAATGAATAAATTAGTTGAAAATTACTTCAATTTGCAGAAGATTTTATTTAGAAATTAAAGAAAATCTATGTAAATATGGACTTTCCACGCGGTTGCTTGATCCATAAATCAAAACTAAGATTTTGAACATTCTGAGTAGTAACTAACTGTAGACTATGGTGTAATGTACTTTTCTTTCGTTATTATTTCTCATATTTTGTATTGATGGAATCCAAGTTGTAATAATTTCCTGCTATTTACCGAGATTTCTTATTATTTTTTCTATTATATATGAATATTCTATATTCTTGTAATGTGTTGTCCTCAAATTAAATTAACATATTTAAGATTATGTGCAGCAAAAAGAATCAGTTTAGTTAAATTAGATGATGGATTTAATTAAGAGATTAATATGTGTGCACTGTCATTATAAAACTAACAGAGTCAATCACAATCATTAATAGTGCTATCATTGTCTCAAACAATTAGAAAAAAATACACATCAAATCAATGTAGCTGTAATGTTCACTATCAACACACAAATTATATGTTTTATTGATGTAGCTGAGATCAACTTCCCAGAGTATTTAGGAATAGCACAACGAGGAAATGAGAATAAGAGTAGTTAAGAGAATAGGGAAACAGAAAGAGAATCACAGAAGAAGGAAATGACTCACAAATCCCACTCCTAATAGAAAGACAATTCCTGCCATTTTAATTAGAGGTGTGCAAAAGTATGATTAATTACATCATATTGATAAATGAGATCGTACTACACGACAAAAAATTAAATTATTTAAATGGTTCATAAATTGAACTACATATTTAAAATAATTCAGTTAATTAAACTTAATTCAAAAATCAATTTAACAATTTTAAAATTTTTTAAATCTCAATTAATATTTTTTTCGAACAAAATTTTTGAAATTTATTTTTCTAAAAATAAAATAGAAAATATCAAAAATAAATAAATAAATAAAATCATTTTTTTCTTAAAACGTTTTTGAGAAAAAAATCGAAAATGTTTTTTTTTTCTGAATTTTTTTATTTATTATTTAAAAAAAATCAAAACTTTTTTTTTTTGAATTTTTTTTTTCGAATAACTATCTTAAAATCGATTTTAACTAGATCAAAATATTAAATTAGTTTTAAATCGATTCAGAAGTGCACTAAATTTGATTTAAAAATGATTTTTAATAACTGAATCAAACTATTAATATAATCCAATGCAGTTCGATTTTTGTAATATGAACACTCCTAATTCCAATCGGTGAGGTGTGGATGGTATCATCAGCCTATCATTCCAAAACAGCAGCTACCAACTCTCTGCCTTCTTGATCATAACTTGTTACAAATGGGCATGTTTTGGCGCAATGCAACCCCTATTCCAGTCCACGTTGTAGAAGATTAGTCCCTTATGCTAAATACAATCCTCAGTTATTTATTCTTTGTATTATTTATTACTTGAAGCTAAAATCACCCAACTTGTTTGATTGTTTCTTTATATTCATCGTAACACCCATTCTCTAAAATTTACTGTTAGTTACACTAAAATATTATTGTGAGATAGATTTTAGTACTATGTCACCTTATACATCATGTTTTCTTTTTAACCTTAATTTTTATGTTTTATGAAAACTTAATTGTCATCCTTGATGATGGGAATTAGTCATTATCGTGGAAAACATGGAGCTATAGTTTATGAATATAATAACATTATTAATTTATTGAACAATTGCGAACGCGTATTTTTTTTTTAAATGTATTGAACATATCATGCTTAGCATATGTTATATTTTTATATATCCGTCAAACCTACTTTACTTAGAAGTGTTGGTTTATATAAGTATTCAACTTAAAAAATGTGGACTTTACGATTTCAGCTTTCAATTATATGATTGGTATCAGCAATTCACACGCATATATCGCGACACAAATCATGAACTCAAATGTTTAATCTAATTAAATTAAAGAAGAGAGAATTGGAGTTTGAATTATATATAAGAGATAATTATTAATAATAAGACTTTACTTACTTCTAAATCACTACGCCAAAAATGACATTTAACAGCGCCCATTTTACAGCGCTTGCTAAACACAAGCGCTGTTGTAATTATATTTTAAAAATAACGGAACCTTTTACAGCGCTTTCGATTCAAAGCGCTGTAAAACAAGCGCTGTAGTAGGTCATATAACGTTTGCGCATCACGTTATAAGGCTTTTACAGCGCTTGTATTACATATATGGGTGGGCATATTACAGCGCTTTTTGTGAAGAAGCGCTGTAAAATGTGCATAACAAGCGCGCGTTGTATTTACATGTTTTATAGCACTTTTTTAAAAGGGTTGTTGTATCTCATATATGGGTGGGCATATTACAGCGCTTTTTGTGAAGAAGCGCTGTAAAATGTGCATAACAAGCGCGCGTTGTATTTACATGTTTTATAGCACTTTTTTAAAAGCGCTGTTGTATCATTTACAGCGCTCGTTTCCACAGCGCTTATATTTTTGAAAAAGCGCTGTAAATGATTTAAAAAAAAACGTTGTAGTATGTGTTTTTTCGCGTAGTGAATAAAGTTCGAATTATTAGGATTTATTTTCTTAGATATCATAAGGTTAACAAAAAAAGAGATCGAATCAAAATTGACACGCATATTTGATTATCAAAAGCTAAATAGTGTTTTTTTTCTTTCATAAATTGCATCTTTCATACGAGTTAATTGTTTTGTTAGCACAATATAAAATATCAAATGAGATAAGATCGTGTTTGAATTATTTACAGTAGCTGCACAATACATCAACTATAGAGTTCGTTAAATTTTGAGTGATAAATTTTTCTGTGTAAATATAGCATGTTCTATAGTTATTACATCGTACAATTGTTGTAGAGAATTTGAGTCCAACAAAACTGCCCAAAGATTTTGGATTCCTTTGATTAGTCAAAAGTTTCATAATATAGATTGTGAATCTTTAGATTCTTGTATACTTTGAGCCAGTCGTGTGCTTCTTGGTGATATTTTGATTTTACTTTTAATTTAAGTCAAATTTTCAACTTAGAGAATCCAAAATGAAATTTCCAAATAATTTTTATGTTGGAAGACAATTATTAGTTGTACACATTCTTCATATAAATAATACCAACAAGGAGAATTTATTTCATATAATAATATTTTATTATAATCTTACAAAACCATCTACATCAACTACATTTGAAGTTGAGGAACCCCTCTGTCCTTCACATTTTTTGTTCATTTTTTGTTTTAATAATTTGATTTTGAATTTATTAATCATCCATATTAATTAAAATAGCTTCATATAATACTCTCTCTCAAGCGGTCGGAGTCACCCTCCTTCTCCTCTTCTTTCTCGTTTTCTTCTTTAAACTCCAACCTAAAAAAACAACAACAAATATCCACAGTAAACTCCCAACCCAAAAAAACTTAAATTCACAAGATTTAGAAAAGTATTGAACACAAATTAACAAAAAATAAAATCTGAAAAAAAAAATACAAGTTCATGCTTCTTCATTGAACTTTATGTTTTCAGATCCAATAAGAAAAAAGAGAGATTAAAGGTGTTTGAAACAAGAAAAATATAGTGATGGTTTCATATTAGTGGTTTGGTTTGATTTTTCAGAAGCATAGAGATAATTTCAAATAACTGGCTTCATTTGATTTTACAATTTTGTGAAGAAGAAGGAGGAGGCGGAGAAAAATGTATCATAATCTTAATTTTGACTTTTGTATAGATCATTCAGATGATTCAGATAGTCTAATCAAACATCCAAGTTGACATGTAAACTCAATTTTAAGTTTTTGATTTAAACTTATGAAAATAATCAAAGTGATTAACTGAACCACAAAACAGAATAAAAATTAATTAAGAGATTAAAATAAAACTTAAAATAAAAATATGGAACAAAAAAAAGTAATTTAACCTATTTTATTATAATCTTACAAAAGCATCTACATCAACTACATTTAAAGTTGAGGAACCCCTATGTCCTTCACAATTTTTTTTTCTTACTGATTTGATTTTGAATTTATTAATTAACAATATTAATTAAAATGCTTCTTCATAATAATCTCTCTCAAGCTGTGACTGATGTTAATTTCCCAGGGTATGTAACTTCTGATTTAATGTCACCTTCCCATAATTCAGGCATCGTTTCCCTAAGATTGTGAATGCTTTCCAATGCATAATCTGCACCTTTAATTCTTTGTGATGTACCAACCTAAATGTTGCAATCAATAATTAGTTTATAGTGAGTTGTGATACATTTAAAGGCATTAAATAATTATATAGTTGCTAGAATTAAAATATAGTTTATATTACAAGACAAAAATTTGAAGTTATGACTTACCAACACTGTGTCAAGTCCCACACGTTTTCCAGCTTGTATGTTGCGGACACTGTCCTCAAAGAACAACTGAAAATGACATTTAGAATTAAATAATGTAACAAAGTTAGATCATATATTTAAGAGTGAGTTTTTGAAGCTAGATTGTCACTAGTCAAAATATCACGCATTTATATTTTAACCATTGAAAATTAAATTTTATAAACATTTTCGGGAGTGAATTTAGTAATTTGGGATAGTTGAATGAAGATCAAACGGTAAATATTTTAACTTTGATAAAATTGATTTTATAAATAATTTTAAATGAGTTATAGTATTTAATCTTCATCTGATAGTTCTGATTGAACGACTATAATGACTATGTGATATTTCATTGAATAATTCGTTTTCGCAATTTTACTTACTGTTCTTTGAGGGTTAAGGTTGGCAATCTTGAGAGCAAATTCAATAGCAAATTCTGATGGTTTGCAGATAATTGGTGTCTTTGGCAAGACTAATCCATTGGGATTAGGCTGAGCAAAATGGTCTATAATGTCAAAGATTTTATAGCTTCTTGCATCATTACTATTAATTTGATTAGTAGTGTTTGTTAAGCCTACAAACTCAATGTCATCTTCATCATCAGAGACAATGCTTTTGTGAATTGGATTTAGTGTCTCAAAGCATATAATTCCTTCAAAACAATCTTCTAATCCAAGTCTGCTTAGTGCTTTAATAGCATGAACTTTGTCTGCATTTGTGAATATCTATAGAACAAAACAAAAGATACAATTAATAGAAGTCACATAAATATCATTATGTATGGTCTTAAATTGCGGTTGTCATTACACGGCAAACTATTAACTTCATTCATTTTTATAAGATACAGTTGAATTAATAAAAATTGATGTATGTAGTCTATATTATAATTCAAATACATCAACTTTTGTACTTAATTATTTCTTATTAAAAAGGACAGATGGAGTATTCTATATATATTGCGGTAAAATACGAACAAATCTAGTCTATGCAACTGCATTTGTAATTACGATACCATTGTATAGATTTTTTAAACATTTATATTTCTCCAGTAATTATGGTTGTAGAGCGCAGTTTAGAACCGTATTATTAGGTACCATATTTTGTGATCTTTATTCTAATGGTTCCATTTTGGTTATAAAAAGCTTACAATTTTCCTATAGGGAAGGCTCAGCAACAAGTTCCTCAAAACTGGATCTGGTTTTAAATTCTCATAAGGTAATCTTCCATGAACAAAACTGCATAAAAATGATAAACAAAAATAAAATTTAGTTTAACAATTTAATATTAAACAAATAGAAATTTGATAGTGATGTGGTAATAGTAAAATCCAAAAGTACCTGTGATATACATCATAGTCAAAGTCATAACCAATTGCCTATATTGAAAATGAAATAAATAAAAAACCCATTATATTTATAATCAGTACTTTTCACAATATATTTAAAGGAAATTATTATTGATTAGGACAATAAGTAAAATTAAATCATAGTTATCATACCCTTAGACCAGCCATAGTTGTTCCATAGTTCTTGTAAAGGAGGTTGGACAAGTCATCAATTTTGCTTGAGTCTATTTCAAGCTTCTCAACCATATAATCTAAGATCAATAATACCACCACTCTTGTCAATATTCAATACACCAAGAAACAACACGTAGCACAAACGCTTCAGATTAAAAGTGAGTCTGATACAATGACACGATACTGACACATGTAATTGTGTTTAATTAATTTCATTCGACTTAAATTATTATTGGTGTCTACATTAATTAATGATAAAAATATGGCATAGTATATATCTTATTGTAGCTTACCTTTAATATTTTGAAGACAAGATTTTGCAAGGCCAGATCTAAGGGGATACAAAGTATCATCTAAATCTGCATAACATTAATTATCATAGTTATTAGTCTAAGTTATAACAAACATACAAAAATATCAAAATTTCATTTCAGCTTCTGTTTATTAACAAGCCTTACCAAAAAGAAGACAATCATATTTTGGTCTCTGAGCTTGTTGTCTGAATCGATCCTCGAACTCCATTTCGATCCGAAATCCTTAAACATACAACATAAAAACAAAGTGAAAACAATGTTCCAGTACAACTTGAACATATAAAAAAATAATTTATAATTTTGATTCTGAATTTATAAATCAACATGTGTTACATGGCTTTTTTAACATTAATAAGATTCTATAATTGACTCAGATTAGCACCAAAAGTAGCAAAAGGATCCTTCATAAGAGACAATCAAAGGGTCCAATCCAAATTATTTAGGATAAGGCTTTGTGAAGTTTGTGAGTGGTATGAATTAAAATATATTTACAATATAAATAAACTTTATGTTAAGCTTTTTTTTTGTACAACTTTATGTTAAGCTTTAAAGTTGCTTTCAATTATAATATTTGATAACATAGTTCATGTGACACAGCAAAGCACTTTCCAAAGTAAACCAACTTTTGAAAGTTGAATTGATCGTTTAACAAACTTTGGAGATTGAAGTGAAAGTTATAAGTGGATTATATTATATAAAGATAAAAAATAACGTTTTATAGCAAATGCAGATTTTTGAGGCATATGTACAAGTTTATGAATTAAAAATGTCTAGAATTTTCATTTATAAGTTTTTAACTTATTAAAAAAATTTAAAATGTCTAGAACCACCAAATAAATATAGTGGTTCTTAATTCCAAACATTTGTTCCTTGTTAGTGAATTTTGAGACGTACAAAGCAAAATCTCAAAACCATATTCATGGTACTATTCATAATTTCCTAGGTTAATGTCAATTATGTTTTTTTTTTAATGATCATGAAGCCATGGACCATGGTTGATTGAAAATGAAAAGATGAAGGATTGAGGACAATAACTAAAAATATAATTAGAAAATAAAAAGAAGAAGAAAAAAAACAAATGATTTGTATGAAAGATGAGGTGAAGCAATTAGCTTACCAAAAAGGGAAAAATAAATTATTATGAAGGCCAAAGGAGAAAATGGTATGAAGAAGAAAAGTTTCAAGAGCAATGTAAAGGATATGAAGAAAAAAGCTTGAAAAGTATATGGTAAGTTATTGAAGGAAGGAAGGAAGAGGAAGAAGGGGGAGGAAATATGAGAGGCAAATGAGTGTTTTATATAGACAAAGGGTTGCTTGTGTGGTAGGGTCTTTGAATATAATATTATATTAATTTAGTTACGTTTTGAGTTTGATGTAATGACCATTTGAACTAGTACAATGATTATTATAAATTTTTGTACTCCAAGAAAATGACAACTAATATATGATTGGTTAAACTTTTAATAATAGAACTTAATATCATCAAACAAAATAGAGAATTCTAGAATTGAATCTATAATATATAGGGTTATTTTCTTAATTGTTACAGGATTAAATGAATAGTGTTTTAGTACATACACAAAGAAATATTTTTTTTAAATAGTAAAATTAATTTTTATTAAAATTATTAAAAAAAATCTCTTTTTTTTTGTGTATTTAAATACTATGCATTTGATCTTGTATTCATATGTAAGACTTGTTCTAAATCAAATAATCTAATTTGTTGGTTAGTCTATTTTATTTTGAGTAAATATGCATTTAATAATTCTTAAAAATTGTAAGGATCCATAAAACATTTCTCTCAAATATGCGAAAGAATAATTTAATTTTTTTTAATAATAATTTAATCTCTTAATTTATTTTATTTATTTACACTACAATTTTAAAAGTGCTATATGAACATATTTTGATGCTTTCACCTATTTTTGGATGGATATTTATTAAAAACTACTTCAATAAAAAAATTAAAATATTAATTTTTTAATTTAAAAATTAAATTATTATCTCATTAATATAAAAGACCAAATTGAGGAATCCCTAAAATTGGAAAGATAATGTCTATTAAATCATTTTATTCCTTGCACCTAAAAACAAAAAAACATTTTATTCCGTGACCTCGAATTCTTGAATGAAATCAAAATCTGATTTATTTATTTATTTATTTATTTATTTATAACTATTAAATAGGAAGAAATAAAAGTACAAAAGAGAATATGCCAGCTGCATCAAGCACAGAAATAGAGGTGGAGGCTTTTGCCAGTTGACACGGTACACAAGAGACACCACTCTTTGTTTCCCATTTTTTG
>NC_021165.2:35105759-35108017 GCF_000331145.2 Cicer arietinum
CATGTACATATTTTAAACATGATTTAAATTACAAAGAACTCATCAAAATCTTTAATATCTGCCCTTTGTGTATGTATGTATCTCATTTAATCTTAATTGCACATGACCCTTTTTATCGATAGAAATTTAGATAAGGATAAATATAATTTTATTTAAGATAAGAGAGAATCACCGATGTTAATGAAAGTGTATTATGAGTTGGAACAGAGTACGTATTTAGCAATCAAATGTACCAACTCTTATATACAATTATTATTAAGATTTAAATTTGCTGATGATATGGGTTTTCATAATATAATGGTAGAGGATGATATTCTTAATTGGTCAATGTTTTAAAGTGATTTTGTCGATGATAACTCCTACTATGGAAACTAATGACCGTAAAAAATTATTGTTTTTTATTTAAAAATAATATTCATTCATTTATATTAATCGAGAATAATACAAATACAAATTCGTTAAAAAATAAAAGGATGAATATGTATACAAATTTACAACATCCAAATTAATAGTATAAAACGACAAAATAACTATAAATTTGACAAAATTAAAGTAATCAAAATACTTATGTCTCTAGATCTACAACGTTGATGACGCTGAAATCATTGATGAAATATGTCTAATTTAGAATGAAGTTGTCAATCTAAATAAAATAAAACAATACAAATAAAAATATATTTATGTAACGAACAAACAAAACACTTCAATGAGACGGTAAAACAAAACACCGCAACATGACAGAAAAACAAAATAATATTCTACTTAATTGACGAAATAATAAACAAACAAATAAAAGTCTATATAAAAATAACGTATTTAAGTAAAATGATATAATAAGTACAATTATAAAAGAAAAGTAATATAAAGAGGTGATTTCAAACAAAAAATAATGTCTCAAATCACCGTCTTCTATCACTAATATGAAGAAGAAAGAAAACAATCAAACGTGAGTATACTGTATTACAAAGTTGTTTGGAATATGAAAGGAGAAGTAATTTTACTTTCTCAAAATGCAACATTTTGTAGATTCTGTGGTGGTGCAAATAGATTCTGCATTTATAAATCTTGGCTATGGTACATATTCTCAAATTGTCCCTTAATCTTCTACTCTTTTTAATAAGATAATTCCCTTGCACTCATATGAGAAAACTAGTAAAATGTAGTCACTCCTGGATACAAGAGTCTCTTACCGTTGTTACATTTTGTTAAAAATATCTACTTTGAACATCATTAGTAAAGCAATTAAAATAATGTATGAATAATATATATATCATAAAACCCAATTAAAAAATGTTAATGAATTATATATATATATAATTATAAAAATTAATAAAGCAATATAAATTTCAATATTCATCAATAATAGAAATGAAATGTCTAATTTTTAATATAATTAAAATCCATTTTAATAACTATCAATTCAAACATAATTTTGATCCAAACTATTCGAATAACATAAATCGACAAGAGTCAATATTAAATATTAAATAAAAGTAATCAAACATATATCAATTTATATCAAATTCATCTTTAATCATTGCAAAATCAAATATACCCTTAAATATTGTTTATTTTCTTTGTTTAGTTTCTTTGTTATTGCTCATTCTCTATTTAAGTTTGTTTTAGTTTCAGTTGTGTAGATCGAGAAAGTTCCTCCTTGTATAGCTTCTGTGTAAGATTTATGGGTCACATATGTAATTAATTAATAAAGTGTGTTAGGGTCATTGCATAATTAGCCAATAAACTAGGGGTCAAATAATATATAATAGTTTATGGCTAAAGAGCATAATAGTTATGAAAATTAATAGTGTAGATACCAGGCAGTTTCTAATTTAATGAGGGGCTGAATTGGAAATACTGCAATTTGGGATATAACTAATAATAGTTATATATAGGGGTAATGGTCCCCAAGGCAAACACAACAAGACTATTCAGTTTCAAAACCCTAAAGGAGAAAACTCTCTGGTTCTCTCTATCCCCATCAAGAGAGCAAGGTCTTCAGGGTGTTTTGCCGAGGAAGATCACTCAACCCATTGGCTCTACCATCAGGATTTCATTAATGGCAATTCCCACAGGTACGCTTCCGCCTTTGGATATTCATCATGTAATTGACATGGATTGTTGAGCACAACGTTATTAAGGTTTTTTTCAACAATTGGTATCAGAGCCTACCATGTTTAATTCATGATGAAATTCGGTTATTGTATTTGTTTTAGAATTCAATTTGGGAATTTTTATATATATATATATATATATAT
>NC_021165.2:35109437-35121831 GCF_000331145.2 Cicer arietinum
TTGTTGAGATGGAAAAACGCTTTGTAAAAAGTGATAAGGCTGAAACAAGTTCTTTGCTTCAGAATTTAATTTCCATGAAGTATCAAGGCAAGGGAAATATAAGAGAGCACATTATGATGATGTCCAACATTGCTTCTAAGCTTAAAGGTCTAAAGCTTGAGTTGTCAGATGACTTACTCATTCATTTAGTATTGCTGTCTCTTCCTTCGCAATTCAGTCAGTTTAAGGTGACTTATAATTGTCAAAAGGAGAAATGGACTCTTAATGAGCTCATTTCATTATGTGTGCAAGAAGAGGACAGGCTGAAGCAAGATAGGACTGAAAGTGCTCACTTTACTAGCATCTCTAAAGACAAGGGCAAAAGGAAAAGAATTGAGGAGCCCAAGAACAAAGCTGCTGCTAAGGGTCCAGAACAAAAGAAGCAGACTAAGGATAACAACTGCTTCTTCTGCAGGAGTTCTGGACACGTGAAGAAGGATTGTGCCAAATATCACGCTTGGCGTGTTAAGAAAGGTATGATTCTGTCTTTGGTCTGTTCTGAGGTTAATTTAGCTTCAGTACCTAGAAACACTTGGTGGTTAGACTCTGGTGCAACTACTAACATCAGTGTTTCAATGCAGGGTTGCCTGAACTTCCGAAAGCCTAGTGATACTGAAAGATGGATCTATGTAGGAGATGGGAAGAAGGTAGAAGTTGAAGCCATAGGAAAATTTAGATTATTATTAAGTTCCGGTCATTATTTGGATTTAAAAGACACTTTTGTTGTACCGTCATTTAGACGGAATTTGATCTCTATTTCTTATTTGGACAAATCAGGATATTATTGTTCATTCGGGAATAAAGAATTTACTTTGTCTTTAAATTCGAATGTTGTTGGAACCGGTTTACTTTCTGGTTATGATAATCTTTATTTGTTGGAAACTGTGGCTAACTATAATGAAACCTTGAATGTGGAATCACGTGGTACTAAGCGGAAAATTGACAATTTCAATTCAGGGGTGCTTTGGCACAAGCGTCTAGGTCACATCTCTAAAAATAGAGTTGAACGACTTGTGTCAGATGGAATTTTAGATTCCATTGACTTCACAGACTTTAACGTTTGTGTAGCATGCATTAAAGGAAAACAGACTAAAGATAAGAAATTAGGCGCATATAGAGCTACAGACGTCTTAGAATTGATACATACGGACATCTGTGGGCCATTTCCAACTCCTTCTTGGAATGGTCAACAATATTTTATATCATTCATAGACGATTATTCTAGATATGCCTACCTTTACCTAATTCACGAAAAGTCCCAATCAATAGACGTGTTCAAATCCTTTAAGGCAGAAGTTGAGAATCAACTTAATAAAAGAATTAAAAAGGTCAAATCTGATCGTGGTGGTGAATACTACGGCAGATATGACGGTTCAGGTGAACAACGTCCGGGACCATTTGCCAAATACCTAGAGGAATGTGGAATCGTCCCACAATACACTATGCCGGGGTCACCCAGCATGAATGGTGTAGCTGAAAGACGAAACAGGACTCTTAAGGATATGGTAAGGAGTATGATTTGTCATTCCACCTTGCCAGAGTCACTCTGGGGAGAGGCATTAAAAACAGCAGCATACATTCTTAATAGAGTACCAACTAAGGCAGCGGCTAAAACACCTTATGAGCTTTGGATTGGGCGTAAGCCTAGTCTGAAGCACCTTCATGTTTGGGGATGTCCAGCTGAGGCAAGGCCTTATAGGCCGAATGAAAAGAAATTTGAACCCCGAACAATTAGCAGCTATTTTATAGGGTACTCAGAAAAATCAAGGGGCTATAAATTTTATGATCCTAATTTGAGAACAATTTTTGAGACGGGAACGGCAACGTTCTTTGAGGATATTGAGTTTGGGGGGAAGATTAAGGTTAAAGATTTTGTCTTTGAGGAAGAATCGGTAACAATTCCAGAACTGATTCTTCCACCAATTGACTTTCCCATTATTGAACAAACTCAAGATGATCTGGTTGTTCAGGAAGAACAAAATCCAGATCAAATTCAAGATCCTCAAGAACAAGTGCCTCAAGAGCCAGCTCCATTGCGGAGATCCACTAGAGAAAGGAAAAATGCTATTTCGGATGATTATGTAGTATTTATCAATGAGGTAGAGGAAAATGTTGGCATGACGGAAGACGACCCAGTCAACTTTCATCAAGCCATGCAAGATTCTCGTTCAGATAAGTGGATCGAAGCAATGAATGAGGAGTACAAGTCTATGCAAGACAATTCAGTTTGGGAACTTATCCCATTACCTGAAGGAAAGAAACCCATTGGTTGCAAATGGATTTTTAAAACCAAGCGGGATTCCAATGGTAATGTGGAGAGATATAAGGCACGTCTTGTAGCTAAGGGTTATACTCAAAAGGAAGGGATTGATTATAAAGAGACTTTCTCTCCGGTTTCATCGAAGGACTCTTTAAGAATAATCATGGCTCTTGTTGCTCACTTTAATTTGGAGCTTCATCAAATGGATGTAAAAACAGCTTTTCTCAATGGCGACATTGATGAGACGATCTATATGGTGCAGCCAGAAAACTTTGTGTTGGGAGACCCAAAGAATATGGTGTGCAAACTAAGAAAATCCATTTATGGGCTAAAACAAGCTTCTCGTCAATGGTACCATAAATTTCATCAAGTAATTCTCTCATTTGGTTTTGAGATGAATACAGTTGATGATTGTGTGTATCATAAGTTCAGTGGGAGCAGACATATTTTCCTGGTCTTGTATGTTGATGACATACTGCTTGCCACTAACGATATAGGCATGTTGCACGAAACTAAGAAATTTCTATCAAAGCATTTTGAGATGAAAGATCTTGGTGACGCCTCTTTTGTATTAGGAATTCAGATACACCGAGACAGATCTCGAGGTATTCTTGGATTGTCACAAAAGAGCTATATCGATAAGGTTCTCAAAAGGTTTGGGTTACAGGATTGCAAACCAGGGGACACCCCAGTTGCTAAGGGAGACAAGTTTAGTCTCAAACAGTGCCCTAAGGGAAGTTTGGAAATTCAAGAAATGCAAAAGATCCCTTATGCTTCAGCTGTAGGGAGTCTTATGTATGCCCAAGTATGTACGCGTCCAGACATAGCGTTCATAGTAGGGATTTTAGGCAGATATTTAAGCAATCCAGGTCTTGACCATTGGAAAGCAGCCAAGAGGGTCATGAGATATTTGAAGAGAACAAGAAACTACATGCTCACATATAGGAGGTCAGACCAGTTAGAGATCACTGGGTACTCTGACTCGGATTTTGCGGGATGCCAAGACAGCTTAAGATCAACTTCAGGCTATGTCTTTCTGTTAGCTGGTGGAGCAGTTTCTTGGCGTAGTGCCAAGCAAGGTCTTACTGCTTCATCAACCATGGCAGCAGAATTCGTAGCAATTCATGAGGCATCTGACCAGGGCATTTGGCTGAGAAATTTTGTCACGGGGCTGCAAATAGTTGAAGGGATTGAAAGACCACTCAAGTTGTATTGTGACAATAGATCAGCAGTCCTGTATTCTAACAATAATAGGAGCTCAACCAAGTCAAAGCACATTGACATTAAGTTCCTAGTTGTTAAAGAGAAGGTACAAAGTGGACAGATATCCATAGAACACTTAAGGACAAACTCCATGATTGCGGATCCACTCACTAAAGGTCTACCACCCAAGGTCTTTCATGAGCATACTGCTCACATGGGTGTGCTACAGTTTGAGGAATCTTGATTTTAGTGGGAGTTTCGTCCATTATGTAATTCATGTTCTATGTTTAATTGTAAAGTACAAATACATTGTATTTGGACTTTCTGATCAGAAATAAAGTTTAAAGTATTCAGTTTTTGGTTACTTTGTACATTTAAGTTATGGTATGATCTCATTCGATAAAGTAGGACCAGTTGAAAATTGACATGCATTGACCAACTTCATGTAATTTTCATGCTACACTTTTCATAATGGGTCTATGTCATTTAGTTGTGTCAGTACGGGTGATCATTGATGGGTTTAGTTATGCCTATTATGACGAAAGCCTCCTTGGTTCCATGTGCTGATATGATTAATGGACGGGACAATTTGGATTATACTCAAGGTAATTATAATGACATTTTTGACGTCATAAAGTCTAACACACTCCTAAGGATACATGTGTGACCAGTGGGAGATTGTAAGATTTATGGGTCACATATGTAATTAATTAATAAAGTGTGTTAGGGTCATTGCATAATTAGCCAATAAACTAGGGGTCAAATAATATATAATAGTTTATGGCTAAAGAGCATAATAGTTATGAAAATTAATAGTGTAGATACCAGGCAGTTTCTAATTTAATGAGGGGCTGAATTGGAAATACTGCAATTTGGGATATAACTAATAATAGTTATATATAGGGGTAATGGTCCCCAAGGCAAACACAACAAGACTATTCAGTTTCAAAACCCTAAAGGAGAAAACTCTCTGGTTCTCTCTATCCCCATCAAGAGAGCAAGGTCTTCAGGGTGTTTTGCCGAGGAAGATCACTCAACCCATTGGCTCTACCATCAGGATTTCATTAATGGCAATTCCCACAGGTACGCTTCCGCCTTTGGATATTCATCATGTAATTGACATGGATTGTTGAGCACAACGTTATTAAGGTTTTTTTCAACATTCTGTTGTCACAACTAGTTTAATGCAAGTTTGAATAAAATCGTTGTTTCTATCGAACAAAAAATAAAAAAGAGTAATTTAATGGTGAGAAATTTGAATAATATGTATAAAGTTTTAGGGTTAAGTATATATTTAGCTTCTATAAATTATTATAAAAAAAAATCTTTATTTTATTTTTCTTTTCGATTTTAATTAAGTCTCCACAATATTTTATGTTGATAATTTTTGTTATCATAAAATCAAAATAAATTAATATTTTATTAAAATGCTGCCAAATTTTATATAGACACATGTGAGAGATATTAGTCAAAATTCAATTGTTTAAATCTAGATTTTTGCTATTTATATTTTTTATAATCTTTTAATACATTAAAATTCATATGTAATTTATCCTTGTAAAAGAATTAGTTTTTTTTGCATGTGTAAGAGATATTAATTCGAATATTTTTTCTTATATTATTTTTTCAATCAAAACTCTCCATTAAATATATTCTACATTTAAATATATATATATATATATATAAATTATTTTTTTATTTTTAAAAGGTCGCAAGACGCAGATGCGATCACTTGTGGAATTTTTTTTTCTCCAAGAGATAGCATTCTGGAGATGAGATCATTTCACTTTTTTTTAACAAATGATTAATTGTTAATTGAATAAATACAAAATGATAAAAAAAATCAAATTATATTAATAAAATCAAATAATATACATTAAATGGAAAAATAAATACATCAAAGTTAATGAGGTTGAGTAGTTATGTCCAAGAAAAAATGTGCTATAATATTTTAACAACTCTATTGCAATCTATTCTATTTTGTTAACAACACCCTCTTAATTTGCATCATAATAAATAAAAAAGTAAAATTATATTAATAAAATTAAACAAAATACATTAAATTGTTGACAAACTTCAGTTAGTTCTTTTAACGACTCAAGGTTGTTCTAATTGACCCCGATTTTGATAATTATTCTCATTATTAATTATTGAAGGTATATACAACTCAAATCTTTGATAATTTGTACGTCATTACTATACCTCCATATAATTTTGAGTCATGAAGTTATATATGGAATCAAAAATAGTATAAGTCAACTCAAGAGTTGTGCAATGTGTATTTTGTTTATTTTATTAATATAATTTAATTTTTTAGTTATTTATTTTATTAGGATGCAAAATAAGAGAAAAAACATGAAGAAGTTGTTAACAAAATAAAATGAAGTTGTTAATTTATTTGCAATATGCTGCAAAATAGGAAGAAATTATTAAAATATTATAATACATTATTTTCTTTAGCACATGTACTCAACGATATTAACTTTTGATGACTTTATTTTCATTCAATGTATTTTATTAATATAAGTTGCTTTTATTTATTTATTTTATTATTTTTTATTTATTAAATTAATGATTAATCATTTATTAAAAAAAATATGGCAACACATGGTCGCAATCGAGAATGCAGGATGCAACCTCCTATAAAAGGAAAAAAAATTCTTTAGGTGATCGAATCTCCGACTTGCAACCTTTTGAAGGTAAAAGAAAAAAGATGACATTTTCATATATAAATTTCAATGTAGGTATAATGGAGAATTTCAATTAAAAAGAGACATAAGAAAAAAAAATATCTATATTAATTATGTTTTAAACATATTTTTTAAAATTTGAAGAGAATGCGTGAATAACATCTCATGGTAAAATTGTTGACACAAAATATTATGAGGATTATAAGTCAAAGACAATTTGTATATAAATTTTATTTTAAGAACGGCTAAAGATTTTTTTTAATATAAATTAAAATATTAAATTGCTTTTGTTGTCTCCTATTTTATTATAGCCACAAAAATAGTTTTTTTGTTTTAAAATTAAATATTTTGGCCCCTCTATTATCTCATTTATTATATTTTTAGTCTCAAACTATAATTTTTACCGCAAAAATAGTGATTATTTTTAATCTAAATATAATATTTTCTCTTCAAAATTACAATTTGAACAATAAATCACCATTGGGGGACAAAAAGCTAAATAATAATCAACACTACACCAAATGTAATAATAGAAAGAAAAAAAAATCAAATGAAAGAATTAATTTTATAAATATAATAAAATAAGAGATAAAAATGCAATTAAATTAAAAATAAAATTTTAAAAATTTTTGGACTAAAAAAATTTAACTTAAAGTTTTATGTTCAAACCTCGCTGTCAACGTACACAAGATATATATACCAACTCTCATTGACAAGTTGCACATGACACTTGGTTAGCGGAGCGAATAAAAAGTTGACTTAATTGCAGTTTTGGTCCTCTTATTTTAGCTAAATTGTAAAAGTAGTCTCCCATTTTATTTATCTCCAGTTTTGGGCCCTCAAACATAATTTTGGTCTAAAACTTGATAATTTCTTTTTTTTTGTATTTCTTTAAGTCACACTATGTCTCAAGACCTCATTTGCAACAATTGTACCTAAAATTTATGATCATAAATGATGTAGTACGACTTTAAAAAATGAAATTTCATCAAGTTTTGGACCACAATTCTGTTTGGATGACCAAAACTGAGGAGAAACAAAATGGAGGAACTACTTTTGCGATTCAGCTAAAATAGGGAGACCAAAACTACAAATAAGCCTAAAAAGTTAATTAATTTTTTTTAGAGATAATTGTAGTTTTGTTATTATTATTATTATTATTATTATTATTATTATTATTATTATTATTATTATTATTAATTTATGAAATTAATAATTTTATTTTAAAGATCGACAGTTTTGATTTCTATATCAAATTTTTGAATTAAAAAAATAATATATTGACATATTTTTAATAACGTAGCATACAATTCTATAACATAGAACTATATCATTAATTAAATTAAAAATATGAAAAAATTTAAAATTAAAATGTAAGTTTTTACAACGTATTATCCAACTTCATGAGTGTTAATTATTTACTATCATATATCACGTTATTTAAAACATTTTACGTCATTATTTTTTAATTAAAAAATTAAATCGAATAACTTATAAAGTTCTCAATTTTAAAATAAAAAAATCAATTTCATATATTTATAAAAAATAGAAAAACTAAAACTATAATTTGATTCAAAATTGACGTAACAGTTTTTGTTAACGACAACATTTATGACATTGGAAGACTCATCATTATTCATATAATTTCAGCTCACCACAACTTTGTTTATTAAATTTTAGATGAAAAAAGATGATGTAGATTTTTCAAGTTGCACCGTTGGTATTTTTAATATCTAGTGTCTGTATAAATCAATTTTAAGCCACTTTGATAGAGCCAGTGACAGGGTTTAAATTACTTATATGTCAGAAGTTCACATTTCATAGTCATCGTTGTACACAATATATAAAAAGTCTTCACTTTAGTTTTTCAATATACTATTTCATGAAGAGTGAGAGGGAAAATGATGTGTTAGTGGCAAGGAAAAAGGTGAATATTTTTAAATGTTAAGGTACATTTATTTTGTAAAAATATTTTTTAATTTTATTTTTTAAATTTTAGGTTCATTTTACTTATTAATAAATAAGCGAAATATATTTGAAGTAAATAATTATTTACATTTAAAAAAATAAAAAATTTAAAAATTGTTTTCTTTACATTTATAAATGCATATTTATAAACTAACATTTTATTTTCTCTCAATAACAATAGTTGATTTAAAGAGTATTTTACCGAGGTAAAATGAACACAATTAATTATCATGATATTTACTATATCTTATAAGATTATAAAAAAGTAAAACGAATATACATTTTAAAAATAAAAATAAAAAATATTTTCACAAAATAAATGGAATTTTAGAGTTTTGTTGGAATGATATTGAATTAAACATTTTAAAAGCTCTATTCTAATTTTAAAAATTAAACCTCTAATAAAAAGAAAGTCTAATTTTAATAATTATAAATGAAAAAAAAAATTTAGTCTAAATTTTTAATTTTTATAAAAATATTCTCAACTTTTTAATTCCTAATTGGGTGCTACCGTTTATGCATGAAGAATCTATTTCACTTTCTCATTTCCCATATTTACTTAAAATTAAGCTTCCCACACTAATCCTTGACAACTTAACCTTTATTGACAATCAAAATTTTATACAATTTTAAGTTATTTTATTGTTCTAAGCTGGAGTTATCCTTGTCATCATACCTTAACGTTATATCTAAGAGGTTTCAGAAAATATTGTTTATTTTGAATCTTAATAAATTGATTTTCACATTTTCTGTTTCCCACATTTTGTTCATTACTTAAAAGTAACCAAGAGTTAATTGAGGTGAATAAGACCATAAAACTGGTCATTTAAAAATTTTATTTGGACAAATAAATATTTTTTCTATTTTTTATTTTTTTTAAAAATGTACGGTAAACATAAATTATGATGTACTATTTTCTTTTAAAAATATAAGATTAAAGGTTATTTTAATCTCAATAAAATTACGTACTTTCAAGTTTAATTTCTCAAATAAGTTTATTTATTTTTAATTCTATTTGTATTTTGTATACACTATTTTGAAAATTAAAAATATCTTCTTTTTTTTAAATAAATTCAAAATAAGGACTATTCTTACAAAGTGCAATACTCTACTAAAATTGAAAACTCATAATTTTGTAGAAACTAATTAAAAATATATCTTTTTAAAATAAACACCACAAGTATGCACTTTAAAAAAAATTAAATAAAAATATGCATGCCATTAGGAAAAAAAATTAAGCACCGCAAACATGCATTTCTCACTTCAATGATCTGTACGAAAAAAAAGTAAATTTAGTTGGCAGAAACATCAAGCACCACATCTTCAATTCAATATATTTGTAAACTTGGTTTACAATGCACAATTTTTTATTTTTCAACAGTAAATTGGTAAAAATACCTTTGTGTTTGCACAACTGTAATTATAATCCATATTATTTTTCTATGTGACATAAAAATAATATATTAATTTATATAAATTATGAATATATTTATAAAAAAAAGTGAGATAAAGACTTATAAAATATTAATATACAAATTATTCAAATTTGTATATTATATATTTAAACTAAAGTAAAGTATATAAAATACAACTATCTAATTGTAAAGATAAAATTTATTAAATATTTAATCTCATCATAGTAATTTACAATAGATACTATTTTTTTTTTAAAAGTAAATATGAGTATTCAGTATGCATTGAAAAATAAAATGCTTGATCTTTTTCATAAATAGTTTTTTCAATAAATATAAAAGACAAAATTACCTTTGTGATAAAATTATAAATATTATTAAATTAATTGTTAATATATCATTTTAAAGTTTAATTAATATCAAATTCTATAAATTATTTTTATATTTATATTTATATTTTATAAATTATTTTTATTATTTATATTTTATTATATTTCAATATATAAATTTTAACTAAAGAAAATGTATTTAATATAATTTTAAATTAATTTATCATATCATATTAATTTATTAAATTATAAAATGATTGATTCAGACAAAATACAACAATTTATTCATATATATGTTGCGTGTACATACTTGTATTAGTCTGGAGTTGGTGAGATGGAAGGTGTCACGTCAGGCTGCTTGGTAGTCGGTGGATCAGCTCCTTCATTGTGTGGTGTTGATTTTCCTTAACTTAGTCACATATCCCAGTTCAAGAAGTACACTCTTAAGTCTCAATTCTAAGAGTACCTTTAACAATTACTACTACTTTTGGAGTCGGTCCATATAGGAAGGACTAAAATAAATTTTAAAACAATGTTTTTTGAAAATTATAATATTTTTAATAAAACTATTACATTTTTGTTTAAAATTTAAAATATAATTAATTTTATGTAATATTTATTTTTAATTAATAATTAAGTCATTAATCAGTTTAATATTTTTCAATTTAAGATAAGATTTTATTAATTATAATTTTAAAAAATAATAGAATATTAGACATTTTATTAAATAAAAAATTTAAATTTTTGAACTAAAGTAACTAACTGTTTTAGTAATTTTATCCTTGAATTGATCGTTATTTCAATCAAACGTACAAGATTCAAGATTCTAAAAAAAAGTATATATAAATAAATTATCAATTCTTTAAGTTACTATTTGCTCATTTTTTGTGTATATAGAATATAACTATTTAGTTCATTGTATTAATGTCGGTCTGTTTTAATCTATCTTTTAAAGACAAACTAATATAATTCATATCATTGATCAACAAATATTCAAGCATTATAGGAGGATCGTTGAAAAGACTTGGACTAACATAAGAAATGAAAATTATCGTTAAGTGATGAGTTACCATGTTAGCTTACCTCCTAACAAAAACCAAAGAATTTTCTTATTGATTGAAATATTTATACCAAATTAGGACATATCAACATGATTACTATGAATGAGATATGCAGCAATCTTACAATCTAGTTCAAAGATCACATGGTCTGCATCCCACTCTTGCTACCATAGGAGAGCTAATAAAAATTTGTTGCTATATGAATGAGGTAAGCTATAAAACAAAGATAGTACAGTTCATAGAAATATACATAAATTATACTAGTTCATCTAATTTAAAGTACGTTTACTCCTCCCAAATTTGTAAGATTTTTTACAAGTGTTCAAAGACCTATCCTCAAACGATATCACTTTTCATTGTGTATTTTCTTAGCTCAAGTTTACACGTGTAGTTCTTTCATTAGCTTCAATAGGCTTTACAAAATAACTCAAAGTTTCAAAGAGCCTGAGGATATACAAGCATAATGTCAGCTTGAGTAGGATCAAAATAAAACTTGGTTGCAAGATACACTTTCAAATATATGATCCTTAAATATGTTTTAGATTAAGACAAAGTGCATAGAAAAAACGATAAGAAGTTTGAGTAACTTAGATCTTGATTGCAATTGGATTGTCTTGTTGTATGAGGAAGAAATTTTGTCTATTGATGACTATTTTTATCAGACTTGTCTTTATTTTCAAAAATAACCTTGAGAGGTTATCCTAAAAAATATGAGTTTTCTTATCTTACAACTTAGTCACAAGATACACTTTCAAAAATATGATCCCAAACATTGACTGACTTCAAACATGTGAGCAAGTTTCATGCAAATATGTTGAGACATATTCCTATTGAAAACAACAAATTTAGTAAGATTAGCGGGTTCCACTACAACATTTTTGCTTTTCAACAACATTTGAAAAATGTTGTCAAAACACAGAAAAATGTTGCCAAAGAGAATAGGCAACATTTTTCATGCGTCTCATATGCGAGCGTTGCCAATTACTTTTGGCAACATTTTTTTTGCACTTTTGGGCACACTATTTATAAACGTTGCCTAAACTGTAGGAATAGGGAACAGTTTTTCAGCGCATCTAAGGCAACATTTTTTAATTGTTGTCACATCTGACAACAATTGATAAATGTTGCCTTAAAGGAATACAATGAGAACATTAATAAAATGTTGCTAGAGCATATATGCAACAATTTTAAACCGTATTCATATTATGTAGATAACATTTTTATTTTTCTATTATTTCAATATAAATCATAAACTAGACATTATGCAATTATTTTATAATAAATTATTTTATAAATATAATAATTTAATTACATACACAACTCTTTCAATTTTAAATCTTCTCTTTTATTTTACTTATAATAATTATACATAACTCAAAAGAATTGAATCTAGGAAAATAGAATTGAAATTTAACACAAGTTGTTAACTAAG
>NC_021165.2:35128275-35134507 GCF_000331145.2 Cicer arietinum
AAACAAAACGAATCAGAGCAAACATCAAAATAAAAAGAAACACAATAAAAAAACAGAGAAGATGAACCCTAAACAAAACATTGTACAGAGCAACCCATATACATTAGCAACAAACAAGCAAACGAAAAAAATGATCAAAGATATGCAAACCTGTTAGTACACGACGTCGACGAATTGGAAACGAACACCGGAGAAAAGGAGACGAAGACAAACTATGCTCTTGTGTTGACGGTGGGTGAGTGAAAGTGTTCGCGTTGATGGAGGGGGTGAATGAAGGAGAGTTTGTGTTGACGGTGTGTTGACAGAGAGGGTGAGTGAAAGAGTTCGCTTTGTTGATGGTGAAATGGAACCGGCGCAATGCATGAGATGATTTAGGGATTTAGTAAAATAATGCTTACAGTGTTGGGATTTAGGAATTTAATTAGGATTAGTAATTAAAATGGTTTAACGTAATTTGCTTATAAAATTGATCTTCTGTGTCCACGCAGGTTTAGTTACACGTATAGTTTCTTTTCCTTTTTCATTTTAGTTTACTATTACTTTATATAATAAAAAATAATATAATGTTTAATTATATATATATATATATATATTATATTATATGTTATTAATATATTTGGAAGGAATTATTCCCGCTAAAAATTTCATGAATGTTAAATTTTTAAATAACATTTTATAATTGTAGCCTTTTATTCAAAATAAGGTAACAATCTAAAAATGTTCCTAGAAATATCTAAGAGAACAATTATCATAGTGACATTTTAAAATTGTGCCCAAAAATAGTTTAGAGAACGTTTATACGGTGTTGCAAAAACAATAATGACAACAAACATAAAATGTTGCCTTATCTATTTTTAGGCAACATTTTATACATGTTGCATAAAAAAATGTTGACAGAGACCATAAATGTTGTAGTGTTCTCTCGAAGAGGTTTCATATGTTGAAAGGAAATCCAACACCTTTATTATTTTAGTTTTATTAGCTCTAATAAACAAAAAGAGTTGTTGGCAACACAAATTGCTCACAGGAGGTACTCATAAACACACCTATGAGCCATGAATATAGCATGTAGTCTAATTATTATTATTTTTTTTTAATTAGAGCTGTTAAGTCTTGCGACCAAATGATATAAAAATACGATGACAATGAATCACCTTATTGTAAACTTCACTTAGAAATAATACGTCCAACGACAACACCATTCAAACAAATTGAATATAAGATCTCTTACGCATAGCATTGATCTAGTTTATCCATGTTTCAATAAATCCCGTTTAATTTCCCTATAGTTTGTCTAAGGTAAAAAACCAATTCACCCGCTATCTAAAGCCTTACCAATCTTTTTTTGATAAAAACCATCAGGCAAGAGCGATTTATCAAGGTGCATGGAAAAATAGCTTAGCGAAACTCATCAATATAAAAAGTGCAAGATTTTAGTATCTCTTTATAAAATACAAGGTGTGACACACTCAAAAATTGGGGTGGGATTGAACAAGCTCTGATGATGCACACTTTGCAAATAATTAAAGGTTAGATAAGATTTTGGTCTCTATTAATATATTATATTTTATTTTTAGTTTTTTTTTTAAAAATTCAAACAAATATTTTTCGTATGTTTTTTTTTTTTTATCAATTTTGATTTCAGTTTTTAAATTAATTTATGTTTATCAAATTAATTTTTTACTGATATTTTGCAATAATGTTTAGAATATTATAAGAATCACCTTTATAAATTTTTAAAGTTTTTTAATAAAAAATAACTTAAATATGAATTTTAAAGCATTAAACTTAAAAAAAAAATCATATTTAATACATCATTAATAAAAAAAATTAAATTTTTGTGTAAGTGTTTATTATAACACTTGATGACTCTTCATCATATGCATATTTTTCCACTATTTTAGTCTTATTTATCCTCAATTATTAGTTAAATTAAGGATTTATTTGATATATTTTGTTGATTTTTGTTCTTTGAGTTAAATTAAATGTTTTGTGTTTTATTTTAGTGATTAAGTAGGAATTTTTCGTAATTTTACATTGCGTTGTGTTTTGGTGTAGTGCTGAATTTTTGTGAGAAATCAACATGACACATGTAGAGCATTTCAGCCATATCTGGAGTTGTAGATGTCCAATTGGAGTCAAGCCAAATGCAAATGAAAGCTAGGATCCATAGCTACAACTTTCATGAATACACCGGAACCAAATTCAGACTCGAAAGAGATGAAAAAAGCAATATATGCCGGACAGCAGATGCTGAGCGCGCCCAAGCGCAAGTCAAACGCTTTTTCCAGCATCTGCTACTGCCCAAACGCGCTGGAGCGCGTTTTTCTGCGCCTGGGCGCGCGACCCGCACCAGTAACCATAAAAACACAGATTTTTATTGTTTTAGGGATCTTTTTCACTATTGGGAAGTTGGGAGACTTGTGCCCAAGCATAGAAACTCAAAGACGGTCGTTTCTAACATCATTGGAGCAGTTTATCACGAATCATTCATGAATCATTCTTGTAATTCTTCTCTAATCTTTATCTCTTTTATTTCTGTCATGAGTAACTAAACCCTATTTGTTAGGGATGAGTGTAACAAGATGTTCAAATTGTGTATGGTAAAGCTTGTCATCTACCTCTCGAACTTGAAAATCGAGCATTTTGGGCGACGAAGTACTTGAACTTTGACTTGGGCAAGGCGGGAGAGGCGAGAATTCTTCAACTTCACGAGTTAGAGGAATTCCGGAATTTTGTTTATGAGAATGCCAAGATATATAAAGAAAAAACCAAGAAATGGCATGACAAAAAAATCAAATTCAAGGAATTCCAAGAAGGAGAACTAGTTCTCCTATTCAACTCAAGATTGAAGTTGTTTCCCGGAAAACTAAAGTCAAGATGGTCTGGCCCTTTAAAGGTAACCAAGGTATTTCCACACGGTGCCGTCGAATTGAAAGATATACACTCCGATCGGAACTTCAAGGTCAATGGACAAAGACTCAAATCGTATTTCGGGGAAGAGTCGAAACTTTCGATGGAGTCCATCCATCTGGTTGCCATTTGAAGAATGAATTGTCAAGCTCAGGACACTAAACAAGCGCTTATTGGGAGGCAACCCAATTTTATATCCTTTGCACCATATTTATTTATTGCGTTTCACATCTATTTTACTCCATTTAGTTTCAATTTTAGTCTCTAATTGCTAGTTCTCTTAGTTTTGATGTTTGGTATGAGCAAGGAATCAAAAAAGATGCGTTGAGAAGCGATCGTACGGCTCCAAGTGACACAACGTGCGCCCAAGCGCGTCCCAACGCAAGCCAAGCGCATTTTTTCAGGATTTACTACTGTCAACGTGCGCCCAAGCGCAAGCCAAGCGCATTTTTTCAGGATTTACTACTGTCAACGTGCGCCCAAGCGCGTCCAAGCACAAGCCAAGCACATTTTTTCAGGATTTATCACTGCCAACGTGCGCCCAAGCGCGGCCAAGCGCAAGCCAAGCGCATTTTTCAGGGATTGCTACTGTCAACGTGCGCCTAAGCGCGCCCAAGCGCATTCTTCCCAGCTTTCACCACGGCCAACACACGCCCAAGCGCTCCCAAGCGCGCCCAAGCGCTTTGCACGGCTATAAGTCCTTCAAAACCCCTATCTTCTCATTCAACACTTCTCTTCTTCATTCTCACTCGCCAATCCCTCCATCATCATCTCAAGTAAGTTTTCCTCCCCTATCCAACATTCTTTCTTCCTCAAGTAAGTTTCCCCCAATTCCTAATATCAATTATTCCTTGTTCATTGATGCATGTGGACTTTATATTCGAATTGGTGCTAGTATTAGGAATTGTTCATACATGCATGTTCATTTTCTGAGATTGAATGGGTGATTATATTGCATATATGTGAATTGTTCATGTGTTTCCTCAATGCACTCCAACTGTTTGTTAAAATGACACAACCACTTCTGCACCTTAAGTCCCACAAACATGACTCACCCCAACTGTTTGTTAAAATGACATCCAATATATACGCACTATTATCATGTAGAATTTTGTTGGACTAACCCAGGGCCATTTAAGTTGTTATTTTCCAAGAGGGATCATGCTTTGATTGTCTCTAACTTGAAATGTTTTGAACACTGGGTGTAATTCGTATATTTTTTTTGCAGGACTTAATGGCAACCAAAAAAGCAAAACGAACTAAGGTCGCAAGTACATCCTCCACCCCACCGCACAATACATTTTTATTCAAGACGATGGCAACACAAGAATTCCATGCCAAGCTCCCTGCCATCAAGAAGTTTGTGAGTGAGAAAAACTTTCGGTTGGAAGCAGATGAATTTGTTGACATCCAGGCGATGATTGCGGCCAGAGGCTGTGAGAAGCTAACCACCTTTGCTACCACAGCAAGCAAGTCCTTAGCAGTGGAATTCTTCTCCAATGCCTCCGATCTGAATTCTGAAGACCCATTTCCACACGACCAATTTGTGAGCTATGTGAGGGGAAAAAGGGTACCCTTTACACCCCAGGTCATTAATGCAATGTTTGGGCTGCCAAATTATCGGGACTGCCATTTTCGAGATATGTTGGACTACAGCAGAAAAGTGGACACTCAGGAGATCCTACACATTTTATGCAGACCAGGCACAGATTGGGTTCGAAATAGGGATGGCTCGGTTAGGAAACTGCGCTCAGTGGATCTCAACCCAATTGCCAAAGCATGGAGCACCTTTGTTCTTCACACGGTACTACCATGTTCCAATGTGTCAGACATGAAACTTCACAGAGCATACCTACTAACTGCCATCATGAAAGGCGACAGAATCAACGTGGGTGCACTACTAGCTGATGATCTGTGGGGGACAACAACTCTTGACCCTCCGACAGGCTACGTCCATCATGCTTTTCTGATAAGCAAACTATGTGAACAGGTGAGAGTGTTACCTAAACAGGGTGAAGAAATGGTGAAACTTGCTACACCAATCACTGCTAGGTGGATAGAAAAATACTCCACAATTCCGGGAGAGGACCTTGGTGCCCCACCAGCAGAAGAAAATACTGAACCACATCACCACCCTACACATCCATCACAACCATCCACCGAGGAAAGATGTGGCAGACTGGAAACTATGATGGAACGATTGATGATTGATCAGCGGGAGGGACAAGCTAGAATAGAACTGGGGATGACCAATCTATATCGAGCATTCGCTTCTTCTCAACAAACACCAGGAGGCATGTTTTATGCTGATCTTTTCGCACCTCACCAGTATACTGGCGACCATAGCGGAAAAGGACCGGACGATCTAAACGAGAATCCTTGAACTACTACACTTAGAGAAGTTTTCTTCCTTTTTTATATTTTTTTTTTCTTTCTGTTGGTTGCCCTGTTTCTTTCCGTTTTCTTGTTTTCGTTGTTTAATGTCAGTGTATGTTGACTTTCGTTTATTCATGTTTTTGTTTTTTTCTTTTCACTAAATGTGTATTATGATGAAACAATCGTACTGACTTGCACTTAATCTTAAAATTCTGTTTGTGATTTCGCAACTTAAATTTCATTTCTTAGATTATGTTATTGCTCAAGTCGACAAGCCTTCCTAATGCACGCGTTCTTGATTACTAAATGGTTGTAGAAGGCAAATATGCCATTAATTTTTCAAAAATACAATTTTAACTTTTCAGAAGCATGTTGCCTTTATTTTGATTGTTCATACTCTCTCTTATTATCCTAGCTGTGAGCTTTTGAGCCTAAACACTTAATTTCTTTGTTGTGTGATTATCCAGACATGTGTTATCCCTCTAGAACTTGCACTAATTCTTACTTGCATCACATGTAATTTATGCATACATTGAGACAATTTTATTGGTCGTTTGAGCCTTACTAACTACCCGATGAAAATTTTACCCTTTGCTAGCCCCTTTGAGGCTTGACTTTTTATTTCGGTTACTAGCCACATTACAAGCCAAACACCTGACTTTAATTAAATGACCTTACTTGGAGTTAGGTAGAAAAAAAAAATTCTTGTCTTGATAAAATTCTAAGTTTGGGGTGGTGATTCTCGCAAAAAGAAATAAAAAGAAGAAAGAAGAAAAAAAAATTCAATTTGTGTCCTTTGGTAAAAAAAAAAAAAAAATCTTCTTGGTTCTTTTGTCAATTTCTGAGAATCTCCATAATGAAAAGGTGAAGAAAAAAAAAATATGGTAGAATAATCTGGAAATGTATGCCTAACTCCAAGTGGTAAAGCCTACTATCCTAAAAT
>NC_021165.2:35134605-35170933 GCF_000331145.2 Cicer arietinum
AATCAACATGACACATGTAGAGCATTTCAGCCATATCTGGAGTTGTAGATGTCCAATTGGAGTCAGACCAAATGCAAATGAAAGCTAGGATCCATAGCTACAACTTTCATGAAGACACCGCAACCACATTCAGACTCGAAAGAGGAGAAAAAAGCAATATACGCCGGACAGCAGATGCTGAGCGCGCCCAAGCGCGCCCAAGCGCAAGTCAAGCGCTTTTTCCAGCATCTGCTACTGCCCAAACGCGCTGGAGCGCGTTTTTCTGCGCCTGTGCGCACGACCCGCACCAGCAACCATAAAAACACAGATTTTTACTGTTTTAGGGATCTTTTTCACTATTGGGAAGTTGGGAGACTTGTGCCCTAGCATAGAAACTCAAAGGCGGCCGTTTCTAACATCATTGGAGTAGTTTATCAAGAATCATTCATGAATCATTCTTGTAATTCTTCTATAATCTTTATCTCTTTTATTTCTGTCATGAGTAACTAAACCCTATTTGTTAGGGATGAGTGTAACAAGATGAAACCCTTATTTTTATGATTTGATTTCTAGTTATATGAATGAGTTTATTGAATTATTTATCTCATCTTTGTGCTTAATGCTTTTTATTGCTTGATCAACATTAAAATGTTCTACGATTTGTATTTTGAAACGGAAGTGGACTTTACGAATGCTTGAGATGAGAAATTCATGAATTTGTAGTCTAGACATAGGTGCAGGTCATGAAACCAATTAAATTAGTTGCAAAGCAATAATTTACAAGAGAATTTCTATACGGTAATGCTTAATTCTAATCTTAAATCTACTAAGGAATTAGGGGTTACTTTGGAATTAAAGGTTCTGTCACTAAGACATTAGGGTAAAAATAATAAAGAGAATTCGGTAATAATTCAATAAAGGAATTCAATAACTAGGATCAAATTAGACACCAAGGTTGGATTCGAAGTCAAACTCATCCCTGACATTTTTCTCAATTTATAAAGGATCAATTTTACTACTGCTGTCAATTTTAAATATTATTTCAATCAACTTTGGAACATTTTGTTCAATTTTAGTAACTAAATATAATTCGATAGTAAAACGCAATCCTTGAGTTCGACACTCGGTATTACCGTTTTAATATTACTTGCAACGATTCAGTACACTTGCTGGAACGCTATCAACACTCTAAACATGCATACAAAAAATAATTTAAAAATTTAGATGATACATATAAATTATTTTAAAAGCCAGAATCAAAATTATTAACAAAAAATATTTAATTAAGAGATCATTATTTAAAGTAAAATTTATAAGAAAAATTAAAAACATATATAATATATTTATAAAAACCAAAAAACTTATTTCATCCAATAATTTAGCTATAACTTGAAATATACACACTTTCGTATTAATATCATGCATGGTAATTATATCAATCCTTTTGTACACTAATTTTAAAAGCTACTTCATAATGTCCCATATGGAATTAAGGAGAAGAAAAAGTTTGTATCTTCTTAAAACCTTTTATAAACACGAATAAAGCGACAGAATATACAAATGTTATGTGGAGAAGCTGCCATATTTTTAATGCTTTGAACTTTAATCTTTTGTGGGACATAAGTATATTACTGTCTCTTCTTTAGTCCATGTTAAACAAGTGCACGCAATAAAGTAAGGAAAAGTGATAAACAAATACATGTTACAATTTCTCCACTTAAGTCCACATAATTTCATAACACATTGCCATCACGACACGTGGTCAATATTCAATTTTGAATGCTTCAATACGTACAATACAAGAACAGGGTTCAAATCCTATTTAAGTCGACAAATACTAACATAATAGGTATTGTTGATGTAAACAATGTACTTAGATGAGACAATAATGTTTTCTTTTTAATTTATGGCGAATTTTATTATTTATGTGATTTAATTTACTCGAAAAATTAATCTTATTAATTAGGCGTGTGGGTACTTGATTTAGACTAAAAAAAAGAAGCATTACCCTGTAAAATTGAACATGGCAGAAAAAAAAAATTGACAGAAAAATTAATTTTATTTATATTAAAATAAAAATATTATAATCAAATCTAATGACTAAAAAAATGCTAATGATGCAATAAAAATTGCAGAAGCCAACAAAAAATAACCAAAATAAAATTTTAATCCTTACAATTAAATTAATGTTTTTCACCATTCAATTGTCAAGAATATGACGAATTTTGTTCATATCAACTATAAATGATCTCTAATGTGACCAATAATACAATCATGTGATGATAAGTCAATTGTAAGGTTGAGATAACATTAAATTTGGTGGTAGCTTCTATAAGTCATAACTCAAAATATTGTACCGATAAATACGAGTCATTTATGTCTATGAACATTGCACAAATAAAATAAAAAAACAAAAACACTACACCATGATGACAAATAAACTAACGTCACACTCAAACGATAAAATCATAAATAAAACAAGAAAAAGATAACTAAATTTAGGGAATAATAAATTAACTTGAGAGGTAATTTCAAATTAAAAAATGACTATAAATTATTTCTCTAATGAATCAAGAGGAAGAAATAACCTAATTTTTCTCTTAGAGAAGAAACAACTATAAAAAAACAAAAAAAAAAAAAAAAAAAAAACTCCAACATGATAAATTCATAATTAATACAGATAATCTTATTTAATTGGTTGTTATAAAATCTTGATGTTCACCATAGAACATGGAAGTAACATTCGCTTTCAACTGGAAGGCACTTGTGTTGACAAAGTGGAACAACAATCTTAAACTAAATTAATAATCTTTTAAGATTTAAATATGTATTTTATGCTTGTAAATATACTATTTTTTATTTTTAATTGTTGTTTTGTTTTAATATTTATAAATTTGTTTGTGTTAAAATTAATTCATATAATGTGCATTTAATCATCATTTTAATCCTAATTTATGTAGATCTATATTAAAAAAACTCAAATACTTTATATATTATATAATACTCTCTTAGTATTTTATAAGAGACGACTGCTTTGTAATTTGATCAACCAAAAATGAAATATTTAATTTATATAAATACATAAAGTTTTGTTAATTATATTATAATTGAAGTATCTATTATAAAAAACATAATACAATAATTAACTCGAAACGTGAACAAATTTTAATTATTCATATGATATAGTTACTTTTTTGCGTGTAGGACACCTAGAAAGCCAAAAAATGTGTTGTGAAACGAATAAAGGATCCTATGACAAAATCAAGTCGTATACAGCTCAATATAACATGAATTGAACCTCACCGTTACAAATTTGGGGCAATGAACTTGGTTAAAAAGTATATACTCAGTGTCCTTGGCTTTTTCCTAAAATTGGTTAAATGGCAATGATATTTTGGGATATTTTGATCAAAAGTAAAAGATCGTACTGATTCCATGAATCATGATATACATCAAGGACATGAATTATATATATATATTGGGCTGGTTCAAGACCTTAGTCATCAAAGTAAGTTTTTAATCAAATGACGAGGGTGAATGTGAATTTTTTCTAATTATTCAAAAGTTGGAGGTGGAAGAGGTAAAATGAATTTTGATTTTCTGAATTTAAATTTAATTTGATTTCCATTAATTCCTATATTTCTATTAGTATAATTTTTAGAGTAAAAATCCTTTTATTCTCTGAAAAAATAAATCGTGAGACTCAATATAGTTCCCGGAAAAAGAAAAAAAAAAGAATTTGGTCATAAGAAAATCAAACCAAGACAACGTAGTCCCTACTTTCTTTATATTTTGTTTGGTTTTAATCTTTATAAATATAAAGGAAAGAAAATAAAGTGAAAAGAAGAGAAAATAAATAGAAAAAAAAGTTGATTATTTAGTAGGTTAATATAAGACAAAATGAAAAGAAATTTTGATAGAAAAAGTTTGTGTCTTTATAAAATGACATAAATCTAAAAAAAATGAAATATCTAAAAAAAATAAAAAATTAAATTTGGTTACAATTAATAAAAAATTATAAAATATAAAAATAAAGAATAGATAAATAAAATAAATTGTGCAACAATCAAACAAAGTATTTCAATTTATTAAATTGCAAATGTTTTTATTATCTATAGATTTTTTAATTTTTTGTTAAATTTTCTTTAAATCATAATTTTTTTTTTGCTTAAACACATTTATGTCATTTTATAAATACACATATTTTTTTTAAAGTTTAATTTATATGCATCGATGGTGTAAACTAATTTTATAAGTTTTACATTATTATCCAATAACAATTAATATTTTGACACATCAGCTTAACATAATTTAATTGAATAAAAACTAAAAAAACTTAAAAATAATCCTAAATGGATAAATAATTCAATAACCCTTATCATCATTTTTAATTGAATGGAGACCATATTTATTTATAGTTTTTTCAATTTTAATTTAAATTTCATTGAAATATTTTAAGGGTTCGTTTGTTACCGATTATAAAAATAAAGTGATTTTGTGTTAATCTAGAGATTTTTAAACATGTCGAATTTATTTTGTTATAGTTAATTGTAATGAAAATAATTTTTATAGAAAAATCCAATAATGAAAAATTACTTTTGAGAGAAGCTACTAAAAATAGTTTTTTATTTAAAATTATTTTTAAATATTTTTTACAAAGTGTTTTTTATAATCGGTAACAAAGAGGCCATAACAAATACTTTTATCTTATTTAAATAATCGGTAACAAAGAGGCCATAACAAATAATTTGTAGAAAATAGTTTCTTATTTAAATTATTTTTAAATAGTTTTTTTAATTATCTCCTAAAAGTGTTTTTTTTTTCACAAAGAGCCATAACAAATAAGTTATAAGTTGATTTGTAAAAATCGATTATTTTTATTAGATAAAAGTATAAAATGACTTTACATTATCGGTGTATATAAATTAAACTCTTTCTTTTGTATTAAAGTACTAGATAATCATCTTATTTTTTATAATTTTTTTTCTTCTGTTATTCACTTTCTTTTTATTCCTCTATATTTCTTTCATCGGCAAAAAAAAAGTGTAAAAAAGATAAGAACTAATTTTTTGTGGTTTATTTTTCTCAAAGATTGTAAGTAACTTTTATTTTTTTTAGAGACTAAATTAAGTCTATCCGTTTTTTTCACTCTATTTTTTTATACCTAGTTTTTATGCCTAATTTTTTATTTAAAATTAGATTATTAAAGGGTCTTCACGGTATTTTTGTTTCCAATTTATTTTTCTTTGGATTGAAATATTATATCATATAGATCATGTATGTAAAATTTGGTACGTACAAATATAAAATCATTTGATATATTTGAGACTTTTGAAGATTAGCGTAAATTTTAATTTATCTAAGTAATATATAAAATAATTTTAAATTTGGTGTAAAATTTTACATGATATATATGATATAAACTTTTAATGTAAACCGAAAAAAAATAAAAAATAAAAATAAAAATTAAGAATAATAGAGATAATTGGAAGAGATTAAGGGGGATTTGGATTGAGATAATATAAATCTGAATTGAAATCTTCTTTTGTCCCGCCCTATCGCCATATTTAGTTTTTATGCCTATTTTTTTATTTAATATTATTGATTATTAAAAAAAGAGTTAAATATATTTAATTTCTATAAAATTATGACATTTCAAGTTTAATCTCCAAAATCATTTATTCGCTTTTAGTCTTTTGATTTTATAGAGATTAAAAGATCAATTTTTTACAAAAAAAAAAATTCAAAATTGGATACAAAGTGAATAAAAAAAATTTTATGGACTAAAAAGTTGGAAATTTTTTTATAAAAACTAAAAGTAAAATTTTATAAGGACTGATCTGATATGGATCGAAGAGGATGGTTGGCTTCCTTAGTCTGATTAGAAACTTCAAATCCGTTGAGAGGGTGGCACTTAAAAATACTCTTAAACTCGAGCATTGACCCAAGGAGGGTGAAAGGTAGAAGGATGAAAATGGTGTACCTTTATCGATGTCATGTCAGAGACATATTTATACAAGGGTTGTCCCAACACATAAGGGACAAGATCATTGAATGACAATCAATGCTGGCAGATTGGACAAAATTGGCGTTATAAAACCGTTGAAATTAGATCTGGCTGAATGATACACGGCCCTAGTAATCTGCTTCGGATTGCGACATCCACCACTCTCAGATAAACCTTGCTTCTTTGTTGGAAATAAGTTCTCTAAAGCAAAGATATTACGAAGAGCTTTCAATCAATCAAAACAGGTTTATAAATTTGATTTATCAGCTCAATATATAAATTGTTCATTAGTCATTAAACCATTCAAACTTGATGAATTTAGGTATAGCGTTTTGGTTTATTTGTATCATAACGAAGTTGGTTAAAAGGTATATTCAGTGTCGTTGGTTTTTCCCTCCAAATATAGTTCCATGACAACAATGATTTGAGATAAATTTCATATAAATAAAAATATTTTAATGCTTTTATTTTACAATTTTTTATTGTAATGCCTTTATAACAAGATTGGTCCATGACCGAGTGGACTGGGTCATTGCTCAAGACCCCAAAATTTTGAAGGTTCTAAAATATTAATTATATATTGTCAACATTTACAAATTATTAAATGTCTTGTAATGATCAAGTGATAAAATATAATATTTTTATGGTTTCGTTAATCATAAAAATTCATTAATTAATGCAGAGCCTCTTAAAGACTTAAGTAAATTATTAAAGCAAGTTTTTATGCCTGAATTTTTTTATTTAATAATATTGGTTATATATTTTTTAAGAAAAGACAGAAAAGATCTCTCTTACTAGAAAGAAAAAATGATCGAACATAACTATAAAGCCTCATTGTCTCTTGATTTGTTATTTATAAGTTTCATTATGATTTTATTGTGTATCTTGGCTTTGTGGGTTTTAAGGGATTAGAACCTTACTTTGGTTCCTTAGTAATCAAGTAAAACTACAATTTTTAGTATCAGCAATGCCAGCTAAGCAAAATAGGAATCACTAAACAAATGTGAAATTTCTTCGTTGTGAAGAAATTAGCTTCATGAAGGAGAAAGGTGGATTCAATAATCAAGTGTTTCGGTGGAAAAAGTGTCACTAAGTGAGCTTAAAACTGCTAAACGAGTTAAGACATGATTTACTCATTTTGATGTGACACTTTCTGGTTGGATGAGATAGAATTGACATAGGTTGATTGATGATCAAAATTTCTAAGACAAAACGACTAGATCAACAACTATAGATAGATAATATTTTTTCAGTTCTTACTTCTTACCATCTATTTCTCTTCTCTTTGAACTCAACCCTTTGTCAATACTCGTCGAAAGACCTATCAAAGTGATTTTGATTGCAAGCCTCATAACATTTCATCGTTTAATCTATCTAGTTTAGTTAGTAGTTAGATAATTGTTTTGTCAACATTTCGATGCAAGCTAAGGTTTTGATTAATGAAACTTTTATCATCCATTTATACAACTATAACTTGATTCATCTTATTGTCGTAGTTGTTCTTATGTTTTTAAAATTCAATTTCTTCGTTTCATTATCATCTACTAACAGTTTAGGGTTTTATTCAAAAGTTAAGATTTGAAACAACTTTTAGACCACATAAGGGATTTTATGTCACTTTCTTTTGGATTTGTTAGGGAAATTTTAAACTTGGGTATATTCATTATGATAGCACGTGTATATGTAGTTTTTTTCACTTTAATATAATCTATTATCGGTTTTTAACTCATGTTAAAATATCAGTCATTTTAGAATCACTCATTGTTTGGTAAATTGATCTAACTAAATTGTTTTCTCTAATTTTGCATTTAAAGTTTTTTTTTTCTTTGTAAAACTACTTGCTGTAATTCAACTGTTAGTATGAATTCATATTTTGATGATTATTGTACGAAATGAGTTTAACTCTTGAATGTAATAAGTTAATTGAATAACTATTTTAAATAGAGATCCACAATTCCTACGGTTTGCACGATAAGGGTTAAGTGTGTAGTAATCGCTAAGAGGAACAACAAACCAGAAAGTAATGAATTAGAGTATCTCTAATGATGTGACAATCACTATATTGATCAAAATATGTTATTGTAGTGTTAATTGCAGTTATTAATTGTTAATTTCTGAATTATGTGAATTATATTTGTGAATGTATGAAATTTATGTTTTAGTGATGAACTTCTATGATAATTGATGTTTGGTATGTTTATGTTGAATTATACAAACTATCAAATTTACTATCAAATTTACTGATAAACTATATTAATCGATTAGATAAAACATATTAATCGATTACATGTAATGTTAATTAATTAGTTGAACAAAGCCATTCAATTAAGTAACTAGAAAATCCAAAATTACTAAGTGTCAACCTGTTCCCAGGCTTAATGAGTTAAGACCTTCATTAATGGATTAAGTTGAAGATAATCAATTAGATATATTAATTAATTGATTAGAATTGGCGAGATTGTCTTAGTTAATGAATTGATCAACTAAATGAGATACATAATCGATTTGGAAGGAGATCCTAAGGTTGATTTGGTGATTGAAATAAGGAGTTTAAGGAGTAAAATGAGAAGAGGTCGAGGTTTGATTCTTACCCTCATAAAAATACAAAAATATTAATTATTAATATTAATTGTTTTAAGTTCTTAACCCCTATCAGATTGGACGTCTTATCTGAGTTCGTACTTAACACGTCACATTTGTGTCAATTAATTATGATATAATTTACTATATAAAAAAAACTGCTTAAAAAAAGTTAATGAATTAGGAGTAACCGGAATTTATGTAATCGTCAAAGTTAGTGGATTAATTTATTAGGTAACATAAGTAATCGATTAAATAAAGAACAATAAATTAATTAATAAAAGTATATAGTCAGATAGGATACGGTCTTCCTACGTGCAATGATTCGGGAATGGACCTAATGTGAATTGATTGATGATTAATTTGCATATTGGGTGAACATGCATCAATTTATAATATGCCATTTTTACTATGTCTCAATTTATAACACGTGCTGTTTATTAGAAGGGATGAAAATAGGTCAGATCGATCGATATGTACAGTCTCAGATTAGACTAAGTTTTTTTCCTAAACAAATAAGATAAAAGTTTCTAAAAAAGTCTATTTAGTTAAAAATGTAAGGCTATAGGCCACATAATAAATCTTTTAGGCATATTAGGCCGACCTTTTTGTTATATATATATTCAATTTTTAGTAATTTACGCATATTAACCTTATTTAGTTTTTGACATATTTAAACGTATTATTATAAAATATAATTTAAGTAGGATGTATATAAAGTCATATTCTTCAAAATATGATATTAAAAATCAAAATAGAACTTAATTTTATTGATATATTAACTCGTTAATCTATTTATAGATATGTTTGATTACTCATTCAAAAATGTTAAAATGAAATAGACTTTTAAGCAGGCTAACAGGTCATACCAGACTTCTATCAAGACCAGACTCAGGACTAAAAAGTAAGTCTATGACAGACCAATGGCTAGGCTTGGTCCTTGAATTTTTGGCAGGCCAGACTCAGGCTTAGCAAAGTCTAGTTTGACCCAACCTATTCACATCCCTAATCGGAAGAATTATTATGAATATTATTAACTAATTATCAATTAGTTATAGTTGATAATACTAGAGAAAGTTATAACTTAGAAAAAGGAAAATTGATCAAAGTAAATATAATTCTAGTGTGAACCATATATTGATTCAACAAAATAAGTATTGTCAACATTCTCTAGTGAATTATTGTCTGGTCAATTTGATCAAATAGATGTAACACAAGATACATTCAAAATACATATAGATTTTCATCAATACTCTAAATCTGATAATAAAGAGAAGTCAAAGATAAAGATCAAAGAAATAAAAGTACCATTCAATCTATGGAATGCCTCTAAAAAAACATTACTTGGATAATTTGGTAGACGTCATCTATTGCAACAATAAGTTTCCTTTGAAAATGACATTTCATTTGAAAAATATTGCCTCTGCTTGAAGTCCAAGTCTATGGAACAAAATAATTGGTCAACTAAATAAGATGTTTGATCATCAACGACTATCTATATGATGTGCAAAAACTTTTCAGCATAGCACAACAACTTTTTCTCAACGACTAGAACTTCAATACTATATAAGAAACATCATTTATACTGAAGATAGTGGACAATGATCATTAGGATCATGTCCATGATAATTTATGTGAATGTTGAAGATTATATGACCAATTTTTCCATGAGATTGTTCAGTTAAACATCCACGATATGAGAGAAAAGATAGGAAAAAAAAAAAGACACGTTCAATAAAAGAATATATCTGAAAAAGCCTGTAATAAATTGAGTGAAATAGAAATATTCACTCTATTGAGAGTTACTAGAACTTGTTATAAATTAACCTAGTACGTTCAAAATGAACTCTTAAGTGAGTTACTTTTTACTTGGATTATATATAATTAATATTGTTATATCCTATCTTCGAGAGTTAGAGTCTTATGATAACTTTGTTTTCATATCTAACAGAAGTTCAATCTTTTGTAATCTCGCCCAATAGTGGCAACCACCTTTGTGGAAAGGTAAGTCCGGAGGGACCGGTAAACACGAAGATTTTCAATAGCGCATGTTTACCAAAATTGTTGAGAAGACTAGAAATTTTCTAGTGGGTAGTCTAAAATGGAGGGGTAGAACAATACTTGTAGTATGGAGAAACATATAAATACTCAATTCCTTAACAATCCAAGATTGTAAGGAGTGTTGAGAATAAATAAGGTCTTTGGTTGGAAGGCTGAAGAGAAATTGTACAAACTTAACTCAAGAGGCGAGTGAAGCCAGTAGTCTTGAGGAATCCAAATATTCTACTTTTTGTGGATTTGAAGAGGCTCTAAATAATACTTATCCTTGAGAGTTAGATCAAAAAATACTCAACTCAAGAGGCGAGTAAAATAGTAGTATAGAGGAATCCATATATGTTCTTCTAGATGCCTATTGAGGCATCACTATAGAAGAAGTCTGATGAGGCTTTTTCAAATAATACGAAACACTTGGAGATGTGGCTAATATACTCACTGTACTAGATAAAATATCTCTATAAGAGGAAGATTGGATGTAGCAGCTGCTGTTGAATATAAAAATATTTTTGTATTATTCTCTTTCTTTATCTCTTTATTTTATGTTTTAAGTTTTTTATGTCTTATCATCAAATCCTCTTTTAACTAGTGTGTATTAAAAATAAAATAAGCTTTTGATAAAGAATTAATATTTTGAATTCTTTTAAAATAATCAACATAATTCAAATTCTTATTTTTTGTGATTTATGTATCTTTAATTGGTATCAAAATTTGATCTATTGATTAAACACTTTACCGTGTGAGAATAAATATATTTAATTAATGAAAAATTTGGTTAGAAGGTTTGACTTATTTTGTGTTGATTGTTTCATTCATAAGTTTTGAATATGTTTTTGGAGTGACAATAACCATTTGTTATAAATGAAAAATTGAAATTATGTAAGTGAAAAAATGCATAAGCAAATATTCCACTTTAAAATATCAATTTAATTTTGCAAAAAATATTATTTTGGTCTTAAAACAATTTCTTTAATAAAGTGATTTACAAAACGTTTATTGTTATTTTTTATTTTTATATTACTCTTCAATGACATTTTAAATAATAACTTAAAATCTTCTTATGAAAAATCTTTAAGATACATAAAGAGAATAACATAAATGAAAAAGAAATGAATCATGTTCAATACGTATACATGGTTTAATGTTTGATCGAAATCTTAATACTGACTTATGTATTGTAAGCTAAAGCTTTTAAATACGTGGTTAACTTGCAATATAGCTAGAACTTTAGTTAAGCTTCAATATTAATCTATATTAATATTTTTTTTTTATTAAAACTGCTGTTTGTAACATCAAAATTTATCGATAAAATTATGAATGATTTAAATTTTTCTTGAAGAAGAATGCATCAATCAAACGAGAAAAACTAGAAGATTAAAATTAAAATTTATCGAACGATGAAAGAAAGGTTTAGATTACAATAGAAAGGCTGTGGAACTCATGTAACCACGAGAAAGCATTATACTAAGTTAAAAATGAACTGATATTTTGGTAATTAAAGAACTAATATTTTAAAAACAAGTTTAAAATGATCAACAAAATTTAAATATTCTTTCTTGTGTTTTTGGTTTCAAAGATGAACAAATAAGTAGTCTACATGAAAATTTAGCAGTTAGTTGTGTCGCAAGGTAGACCGACTTTTATTGATTATGAGAATAAATAGAATCAACTTTAATAAATGTGACAATTGGAGTTAGTTCTGTAATTTTATTATTTTTGTGTGTTATGTTTTACAACATAATTTATTTTTATCTAATGAATTTCTTACTATTAAAAATACTTGTACTTCTAGATCTAATTATGTACTAGTTTCAAACAATAACTCACCAAAAGACACCATTAGAAATCCCATCCTCTCCCCCTCCACCAGCACCACAATAAATATATATGACCCTATACCCAAATCTCACATGCAAGCACCCTAATTCTTTGTTTTTATTGGAAAATGTCGGTTGTTAGAATGTTATTTTAGTAGTTAGGGTTTGAAATGTTGACTTCTTTTTTAAACTTTTTTTTGGTATTCCTAAATTTTAGTCATTAGCACTTACTAACAACATCCATAATTCAATCTTATTGAAATACAACTATTTTTTTGTATGTCAACGATAATTTCACTATAAAAAGTCTGACAACAAATAAGAAGTCAACACATCAAAAATACAAGGTGAAGTTTATTTAATCCACATACAATTTTGATTATAAGAGCATATTTAGCTAAATAATGTGTAACTTGATTGGCCTCACGCCTAACATGTAAAAAATTTAAATTAAAACAAACATTAAAATTAATACAACCTCCAATAACAAAACTAACATAGGTGAGAAATTGTTGATGAGCATTTAACGCCATGACCACATATGAAACATCTAACTCTGCTATAAGATTCAAGAAAATGTATCTTTAACAAATTCCAAACTCTTCTGCATAGCTAAAGCTTTTGCTACATCTGAATCTAGTAATGAAAGGATTTGCCAACAACTAGCAATAACTACTACATCTCTCACTAAAACACCAATACCCCATTTATCCCCATCTATCAAACCTGGTGCATTAACATTAAACTTATAACAACCACTAAATGAGAGTGTCCAACGAACATCAGATATAGGAAAATCGAGACACTAGCACTATTAAAATTAACATTAGATCTGTGTGCTTTTTGAGTAATGGTAGTCACATCAACATCATTCCCTTAAAAAATATTATTTCTAGTACACCATATTTCATAATAAAACGTTAATACATGTACAATCACATTCTCATTTGCATCAATAATATCAGACCTAAAGGGGTAGCAAACTAGATTTGTTTTGACAAGTGACACTCTATAAAAAGATGTGAAATTGTCGCATTATGTTGCTCACAAAAAGCAAACAATAGATCATAATTGATTCTTCTTTTAAAAAGATTATTTTTTTTTTGGTATTTTTGTATTTAGAATCCTCCGAATAAAATAAATGTGTCTTAAAATATTTTTTATTTTCTACAACTTTTGCACACTTATTCATCAAATTTTTGCGCAGAATTATAAATATAAAATTCCACATCATTTAGGGTTTTTCGTTTTAATAAAAAGTTTAATAAAATAATGATATATTTTATGCCAAATTTTTTTTATCTACCTATTATTGAGCACAATGATAACCATATAAGATAGTGACGACCACATAAGCTTTTTTTTAGCACAGTTAAATAAAAAGTGAAAACAAATTAAGATTGACAATTTTAATGTTATGAAAGTTAGAAGATCTACTTAAGAAAAAACTTAAACAATTAATCTTCTATGGTAAAATAACTTAAATAAAAATTGCAAAAGCTCTTACTCCTGGTCACTGTTATAAACAAAAAAGAGGTCTCAAATATATTGATTAGTGTTATAAACAAAAATTAATTAGTTTTAAATCATTTAATATTATTATTTCTAATATACTTTTCAGTTAATTCAAAAATATTTAATGTCAATAGTTTAGGGGTTGACATTGAAAATAAACAATTTAGTAAATTTTGACTTATGTTTTACATAAAATTTTAAAAATCTATTGCACTTAATTGAATTTTTTACTCAATTTCAATTGAATTTATGAATTGGAATTTGAGTACCTCAATTGGTTTGAGCTAATTAAATGAAGATACTGAAACTTAAAAGAAGGAAAGATTCAAAATTTAAATTCGATGAAGGAGAAAATTTTAAAATTGACAAATAATATTAACATTTATCTATAAAAAAACTGAATTTATATATAACCGTGAAATTAGATTTTTATACCTGTGATTAGATGAAGTATATTTCAAATTTGATTTATGAGTAAATATATTAATGAATTTCATTTATATGCACTGTTATTGTAAAAAAATTTACATGATCAGTAAATCATTAATCAATTATATACATAATTATAAAAAAATTAAATATTAATAATAATTTAATAACTGTAATTTATTGTATATATGAATTAAATTCATATATAATATAATAACCATTTTTCATCTAACTATTGAAATTTACCGAATATAATTAAACCATGGTTTTATGACTATAATCAATGGAAGTCCTTGTATGGTTGGCCCAGGTAAGTAGACTATTGACAAACAGGTTACAGCTAATATTAGTCCCACTTATGATATCGTAAAGGACAAAAGGTACATACAAGTTATGCTCTTTTGCTTTTTCATAGTACAAAATGTACTATATTAAACAGGAATTAACCACATGCCTTAAATGTTCCTTTTACACCTTGGTACACTTTTTGTGACTATAGATAAATTACTAAAATATAAGGGCAGGTTAAATCTTTTAAGAGCCACGATGGTATTGATCAAGATTCATGGTCCAAATATTCTGATTTTTGTTTTTCAAATACTTTCTTGATCCTTCTTGGAAACACCGAAGACATTCAAATTTTGATCTTATATAATTAGGGATTGGCAAAGTGAATTAATTAGTCCGCTCCATTCAACTTGTCTTGCGATTAGCTTATTATAAAGTGGAGTGGAACACAATAATTTGGGTGGTCAAGTTAAAAATATTACTCTATTCTGTAAATTTGTTAGACAATCTGCCAAAATAATTTATTTTATTTTATTTTAACATTTCAAAAATAATAATAATAATAATAATGGCAACCTTTATCAATCAATAAAGTCAACTGTTAAAACAAAATTATCACTACCATACCAAAAGTCTCAATAAAATCATCAATATTGGACATTCCTAAAGGCCAAAACAAAGTTAGTATCGGAATATAACAAGTCTCAAAATAATGCTATTGTTAGATACTTACATTAATACTATGAAAATAAGAACTCAACAAGACCATGAAATAAGAACTCAATTAACCATGATTATTGAGAAAATTAGTGACTATTGTTAGCTACTGGTATAGCTACTTACATTAAAAATAATTATTAGTAATCTTATTTAAGAAGAACTCAATTAGAACATAAAAATATTAGCACTGTTTGGTACTTCCAAAATTAATAACCGCAAAATAAAGATAAAACTTACTTACTATTATTGTCTTCTTAATTAAAATTTATCATAACTAAATTTTTCAACAATAACTAAACTTAGAATAAGTAAATTTATATAATATATAATTTGAAAAAGAATAAATAAAACTTATAATATGTAATAGACTATAATTTATTAAATTTATCAACAAAAAATATAGAAAAAAAATATCAATAAGTTAATAGCAATATTTCAAAGATTAGAATGCTTCGTATGTTAGTCTTTTAGTTTAGTTGAGCCGATAAAAAAGTTTGGCTGAGTCAACAAAAAGAATGACTATAAAATCCAACTAAAGTCATAAAAACAAATAGTGTTTTCAATTTGATCCGTCTGCTCAAGATCATCCCATTTTTATGCAAGTTAAATAGGATGCATCAACTTAAATATACGAGTTCAAACATTCATACCAGTCCAACAAAATGACGGGCAAAATGGAATGGTCTAACGGGTTCAACCCATTTTGCCACCATACTAATAATGTTGATACAATACCTTTTTTATATTGGTGGGATAGAGTCGTTAAATGAATCGGTCTGTATGATCAATCTAAAAAAGTTCGAAAAAGTGTCAGATTTGAGTATTAAATTTTGAGCCCTATCATACAGACTTTTTAATTTGTTTTAAATAAATTCATGACGGACTAACCTCACTACAAGAATTTTTGAAGTTTGCGACACTTGGTCTGCGACGGTTCTGAAATAACCGCCCTCACCACCACATTGCAATGGTTCCTGGGGCGATTTTTGTCAACCGCTGCCACCATACCACCATATAAAGCTCGCGAGTGGCGTTTTTCACCCTCACCACCAGTTTGCGATGGTTCCTGGAGCGGTTTTAATCAACCGTTGTCGTCGTTTAGAACAATAAACCTCTTTTGTGTTTCATTTTCTAGATTTTGTAATTTCATTTCTCACTCCCGCGTGTATTCCTTTCTTAGCCCTGCGCACATCCTTTCTCAACCCTAAAATTTCTGAAAACCCCCAAATCTCTCAACCTCTGCCAACTCTAAAACTTTTGAAGGAAACGAAATCGAAGACAAACGAAATCTACTCTATAAAAGAAGGTGATTTATCATCTTGGAAACAAAATCAACTCTTGCAAAGGTAACCGTTTAGTTCCAGATTGATTTGTTTGCATTTAATGGATAAACTGAAGTAAATAACATATGTTAATGATTGGTTTGTTTGAGATTAGTTTGTTTGCTTTTAAAAATAATTTCCAGATTGATTTGTTTGCATTTAAAACTAGTTACAATTGGTTTGTTTCCAGATTGGTTTGTTTGAAGTAAAGAAGTTGATTTGTTTGCATTTAAAACTAGTTTTCAGATTGGTTTGTTGATGATTGGTTTATTGATTGAATTAATTTCCAGTGACAGTGCTTCTTCGTGCCCCTCTCCAGTGACGGTGCTGCTTTCAGCCTCTCTCTAGTGACGGTGCTGCGTAACACTTCTCCATCAACGGCGCAACATAACACAATAGGTAAAATAATTTTATTATGTAAAAGCTGATAGAGTTATATAGAGATATACATGTTGTATTTATTCTGCACGTGTTAAATGTGCAAGGCTATTTATGCCATGCTGGCAGCTTCTGTTATAGTGAGTTATGTCATACCAGCACTGGTAGTTAAAGCTATACCTTCATTATCTTGTATATATACTTACCTCTATGAAAATTTGAAATCAATGAATATTTAATCAAAATGTTGCAGAGCAACATTTCAATGAATTCTATCAGTAGATGCTTTAGATAATAGTGCCCCATTTCTTATGGATCTCAAATGAACAATAATTCCACCCATGTTGCTGAACTGATATATTTGACCTTATCCCTTGTTTAGATTGTAATGTAAATAATTTATTTATTTACCTTAATAAATTGAACCTAGCGTTACATTTCAAAATCAAGTTGTTTGCTCACTGCATCTACAAGGCTAGTAACTTGTTTGTAGTTTCAACTTAGGGAATAAAGTGATATAGTAAAGATTTGAAATAGTCAGAATGATTTCTATATCATTTTCCTCTCATGATTATCTTCTATTCCTTATTTCATGTTATGTTATTGTTTGATCAAGTTCCTTCATGAAAAACTCAAAACACCACTTTCTTTCTCAGTAGAATGAAAGAAAATTTCAGATTGCCTTGTTTTGCATAGTGTTATCAAAATTCAGCAGGGACAATTTTTTTCTTCCCTTTTTTGTACTAAAGTTGTTTGAGTGCTATGTTCTACATTTTGAGTGCTAAATTATGCACTTTCAGTTCTAAGTTAAGTTTTTATGGAATTGATTTTATTCAAAACAATTTGTGCCAAACATAAGTTAGGCATAGGAATAGAAGTTACCTATTGGTGTCAATCATATTGGAGAGTGTTTGGTGTTAGTTTTCATTTAGTTATTTTAAAATACAAGAGTAAAGATTGATTTTCATGGTAAAATACAAGTTAAATTATATATATTTTTTAAAGGATAGATTTAGACATGAGATTGGAAAATGATTAATTTTGATTCTACTTAACCGTTTAGTTCCATTTTTTTTGTGCGCCAAATGTTATCTTAATTTTGAAATTAATCATAATGAATGAAAAGCATCACACACAAATTTGGTCTAAAATATAAGTAGATTAGTGATTGGTTTGTTTGCTTTTAAAAATAATTTTCAGATTGATTTTTTTGCATTTAAAACTAGTTTACAGATTGATTTGTTTGCATTTAAAACTAGTTACAATTGGTTTGTTTCCAGATTGGTTTGTTTGAAGTAGAGAAGTAGATTTGTTTGCATTTAAAACTAGTTTTCATATTGGTTTGTTGACGATTGATTTATTGATTGAATTAGTTTCCAATGACAGTGCTTCTTCGTGCCCCTCTTCGGTGACGGCGCTGCTTTCAGCCTCTCTCTGGTGACGGTGCTGCGTAACACTTTTCCATCGACGGCGCAACATAACACAATAGGTAAGATAATTTTATTATGTAAAAGCTGATAGAGTTATATAGAGATATACATGTTGTATTTATTCTGCACGTGTTAAGACAACCCTATTAAGTAAGTGTAGATTAAGATGTGTTGGGAAAACAGACATTGACAAATTAAAAGAACATAATGATAACACAAGAATATAATATGGAAACTCCAAAATTTGATTAAAAAATTACGACCATTGTGTAATGACAGATAAAAAATAACACTATGTGAAATTTTTTTCAACACATAAAATTCTTTCAATTACTTTCATCCCCAACACATCGACGCCCTCAAAAGAAAATATATAAGAGAAGAGAAAAAAAAGAAAGTCATATGAAACTATAAAGTACATCTGATTGGTGTATCTTGTAACGAAGAACTAGAGCCTACATACATAGCTTTAGCTCCCTTCTTCCTTTACAAATCTAAGCTATATGGGACTATTTCAACAAATATTATTTCAAGGGCAATGCTAACCTTGAAAATTGTGCATTCTATATATATATATATATATATATTTTTTTTTTTTTTAAGATATAATTACTATTTGTCGAATACTTTAACATATGCCTTGATGTGTCATGCTAACACATGCTCTTAGAGAACATGTTAAAAATTATATAAATAATAATTATATCTTGAAAAATATGCATAGCCTTAGCTTCCCCCATCTTTTACAAATCTAAACTATATGGGACTATTTCAATAACTATTAGGGTCATGCTCAAGACACATGTTAAAGATTCTACAAACAATAATTATATCTTGAAAAATATACATAGTCTTAGCTTCCCCCATCCTTACAAATCTAATTTATACGTGACTATTTCAATAAGTCTTATTTCAAGAGAAATGTTGATATGTGTCTTATATACTACCAATAGAAATTTTTTATAGGAAATTGTGGATTTTCTTTTATCAAAAATTGTGTATTCGAATTTTTCAAGATATAATTATTATTTGTAGAATCCTTAACATATGTCCTTAGAATACATATTAGCATAACCTTTATTTCAATTAACTCCAGCAATCTCCACGTTGATTGAAAATAATATATCTTGTGCTTCTATTGTCTACATTGACAACCATAGTTCAAGATAATTGTTATACTCCACCATAAAAAGTATATATCACTTGAATCTAAACCACGCCAAAAATTTTACTTGAAGTTAAACCCCTCCAATAATTTCCACTTATAGGTAAACAATTTCAAGAAATTTCACTTAAAAGAAAATCAATTCAAGAATTTCCACTTGAAATAAAATCACTTAACATTTTCCACATTAAGGTAAACAACTCCAATAATTTATTTTACTTGCTGAAAACCAAGCTAAAAATTTATGGTGCAACTTCTGTGTGGACTTTCTCAGGAAGTTCTTCAACAATCAATATATAATCTCCCAACACAATACTCATGTCAGGCAATGCTCATGTATATGTTATTTAACAACTTGTGTAATTGCAATTGTTTCAACACATCATTGGCTTGAATTTTACGCAAGTCAAAATTGATTCTTCCATTAAAAATTTCAATGCCAAACTTTACACGAGACTTGATATATTGTAACCATGCATCAGGTAGTTTCTCAGGAAAGAGAGGTGAGTCATAAAGAACCACTTAATAACCAAATTTGTCTTAGCTAAAAATTTATCAAATAGTATTTTCCCAATATATTTTTTTCTTCTGATGAGGAAAATCAAACAATGGTACAACAACAAAACATACCAAGAATTCTATTTCCAAAGACCAATATAAAAGCTCTAATACCAAATGTTGGAAATTATAGACATAAAGAAATTAAAAAAATACAATCAAAATACAATAATATAATAATAAAACTCCAAAACCGAAGAAAAAACTATGACTGTTTGTTGGAACAAAGTAAGTTTTATACCTAAAGTTTTGATGTTAACAAAAGTTTTTTATGAGAACAATATATTTGACTTCACAGAGTATGAAAGAAGAATTATGTTTTTGAACAAAATCTAAAATAAGATATGATTAAGATTTATGATTGAAGAAAATCTTTGACCAAGTTGAAAATAATAAATGGTCAAATGTTTTTGAAGAAAATTTAAAATAAGATTTGATTGAGGTTTATAATTGAATAAATTTTTTGACCAAGTTGAAAAGAAGATATGGTCAAATATTTTAGAAGACAATCTAAAATTAGATTTGATTGAGATTTAAGATTTTTGACCAAATATAAAATAATATTTGATTATGATTTATGATTGAAGAAAATCTTTAACCAAGTTGAAAAGAAGATATGGTCAAGATTTGAAGAAGATTTGAACAATATTTACCACAAGAAGATATAAATTATTTACAAGAAGATTTGATCAAGATTTATCTACAACAAAATTTGAACAATATCAATCTGAAGAATTTACAAACATAATCAATATGAAGAATTTACAAACTTAATCTGAACCAAATACAAACAAAATTAAATCTGAAGAATTTATAAACTCTATCTGAATAAAATATGAACATAATCAATCTAGAAGAACTACTCAGATTGGATTCAGAAATAAAGAATTGACTAAAGAATAAATTATAAAAAAACATATTGTTTACAATTATTTTTGATTAAGATCATTGTTGACGAAGCTAGGAATGAAGATACAATTCCAAATTAAACAAGGACTAAATTGAAACCTAAATTTTATGTATAAATAGATACTCAAGGATGAAGAAGAAGATCATCGAAAAATTAGAAAAGAGTAGAAGAACTCCAAATTTATCTTAGAGTTCATAGAGAGAAACACTTGTTCGAATGAGAAATAGTATTTACATGTTTTTCTTAGAGTGTGATAGTCATTGTTATAATCAATTTGTTAGAAGCAATTACTCAAATTCGAAACCTTTGTATTCAAATTCGATAGTGGTGTTATTGTGCCTTCAACAATTTGGGGTTGTTAGATTGTGTGGAGATGACTTAGCCGGTATAGTTAAGGTGTGTGTGTTCCTCAAACGTTTGGGGTTGTCAAGTTGTTTAACAAGATTGACTTGGAGGGTCAGAGACTTTGCAATTCAAGTTGTTCAATTAGTGAATTAAATCCTTATGAATGAAGGAACTTGATGTAGCCAAGTTAGTTGTGAACCATGATAAATAACTTGTGTCAGTTTATGAAGGTGAGAACACGAGAAAGGGAGGTTGAATTATGTTCGAAGAAATTGATACATTTTTGCTTATTTGGTGAAGGTTGGTTGGTTTTTATGAATTACTTAAATAAGAAGCAATCGGGTTCAGAGGCAGCAAACAGTGAAACCATAAATAATTTGACACAGATTTATCTTGGTTCACCACTAACTTGACTACATCCATTCTCCTCATTCATAAGGATTTAATCCACTAATTAAAATACCTTGAACTACAAAACATCTGACCCTCCAAGCCAATCTTCCCAAATAGCCTGACAATCCCAGCCTTTTGAGGAACTAACCACATTGACCCTATAAGCTAGGTTTTCTCTTAACAACTCCAAATTGAAGAATGAACTAAATCACTATCAAGTTGGATACAAAAGATTGAAACTTGAGTAGTTGCTTCTAAAAAAGCTGATAGTAATAATAACTCTAACACTCTAATAATAAAAACACTTAGAAAATATTTTTGACTTGAACAAGTGTTTCTCTCTTTGAACTCTAAGATGAATTTGAAATTTTGAGCTTATGAGTTTTTCTACTCTTTCTTGATTTTCAATGATCTTCTTCTTCAGCCTTGAGTATCTATTTATAGATAAAGTTAGGGCTTCAATTTAGTCCTTATTTAATTCTAAATTGTATCTTCATTCGTAGCTTGGTCAACAATGACCTTATTCAAAAATAATTTTGAGCAAGATACTTTTTGATAATATGTTCTTTAGCCAATTCTTTATTTCTGAATCTAATATGTGCAGTTCTTTGAGATTGATTATGTTCATATTTTATTTAGATTGAATTTGTAAATTCTTCATATTAATTTTGTAAATTACAAAACACTTAGAGTATGTAATTCAATTTTATATTGGTTTGATTAGCACATGGTGGTTTTGGGGAGTAATGTGGTCGATAAGTTCTGATGTTTTAATTCATTTGTGGAAGGAAAACAAGCTAAAAACGTCTCTCGTCTAATTTGGTTAGCCACACATATTTGATTGGGAAAGAATGAAGTTATGTTCAAATGCAAGGTCGTTAATGTGGTGGTAATAATAAACAACATCAAAATAATTTTTTGGTGTTGGTTCATCTATTGGAATAGTAGAAATAAAAAATTTGTATTTTTCAATTAGTGGAATTGTCAATCATCTTGTTTTAAAAGTGTATGATTGCTTTATGGGAAAGATTTTTAGCACATTCGATAGTGTTTCAGCAAGTATACTAAATTATTGTAAGTAATAATTAACACGGTAGTACTGAGTGTCGAACTTAAGAATTGTGTTATACTATCGAATTATGTTTAATTACTAAAATTGAACAATTTTTTTTTTGAATTGATTGACTAATTTTTGAAACTAACAAGAGTAATCGAATTGAATCTTTCTAATAAAAAAAATGTAGGGGATGAGCTTCACTTCGAATCCAACCTTGATTTCTAATTTGATCCTCGTTACTAGATTCCTTTATTAAACTATTATCGAACTCTTTTTATTATTCTTTCCTTAATTCTTTAGCGGCATAACTTTTAATTCTAAAGTAACCTCTAATTCCTTAATGGATTTAAGATTAGAATAAAGTTTTACAGTATAAGAATTCTCTTATTAAACTATTGTCTTTGTAAATAATTCAATTGGTTTCATGACCTGCATCTATCTATAGACTACAATATCATGAATTTCACATCTCAAATATTCGCAAAGTCCACTTTTGTTTCAAAGTACAAATCTTAAAACAATTTAAAATTGATCAAACAAAAAAAAAGTTAAGCAGAAAGATAAGAAAAATAATTCAATAAAAAAATAATAATAAGGATTTCATCTTCTTTCACTCATCCTTAACAAATAGGATTTAGTTACTCATCATGACACATATATACAAAAGATAGAGATTAAAGAAGAATTAAAAGAAATATTCATGAATGATTCTTGATAAAACTCCGTCAATGATGTTAGAACCAACTTCCTATGAGTTTCTCTGTTCGGGCGCAAGTCTCCAAACTACAAAATAGCCACACACAGAAAAACCTTGAAAATGACAAAAATGTAATTTTATGCCTTTTGTAGCGCGTGATGCGCCCCAATGTGTGCCATTGGTGCTCCAAGATAGAAACAAAATATCAAAATACTATAGATATGTGTCCCAAGTGCAAGCATTTGTGCTCCTACGCACAACATTTGTTGTCTGAAGTTTACTACATTTTTATCATCTTTTGAGTCCAAATTTAGTTTTGGTGTTTTCATGAAAATTGTAGTTACAGATCTTACTTTTCATTTGTACTTGGTTTGACTCCAATTGAACATCTACAACTCCCGAGATGGATGAAATACTCAAAATATATCATGTTGATTTATCATCAAAATTCAGCACTGAACTAAAACAACAAAACAATACAAAACTACGAAAAATCTCCACTTATTCAAGGAAACAAGAACATAAACATTTCATTAAATTCAATAACTAAAATTGAAAAACTATATAAAATAAATCCTTAAATTAACGAATGATTATAGATAAATAAGATTAAAAATAATAAAAAAAGTATGGATATGATGAAGAACTACCAACATTCTTTTTTATTAAAAGTTTTGTCTCTCGTACTCTTTTCAATAAATTTTGCTTATAAAACAAGCATCCGGACAATGGGAGCTTGCTCATTTTAAAAAAAATAATTATTTAATTTTTTAAATCATATTTGTAATGTTCTTGAATATTGCATAGTAAGTTATCTCTTGCCATTACCATTTGCAGTTGTTTCCTTGGCAGAAATTAATTAGGCATTTGATAGAAAAAAAACCTTCATAAGATATATTTAATATCACGCTAATTAATAAAAATAATACCTTAAGATGGTTATTCATATTCTAAGATTACTTGAAATAAAATGGTTCTTTTGAAGATGTCATTGTTTACGTGGAGATTTGTGGACGATCGTTTGTCTTCGAAAGTTAATTTGATTAAAATAAGTTTAATGAACGTAAACAATAAACTTTTTGTGTTAATTGATGCATTTAGGAAGAAAATGTTTAAAACTTTTGTTTTGTTTTTGGCTTGATACTGGGAGCAATTTTGAAGTGGTGTAGAATATTAGAAGTGTGTTTTCAAACCTTGCTCTAGATCATGTACTTCAGTTTGGTGGTTGGCGAGTTGTCAAGGTTTTGAATCTTATTTGACTTTGTTGCATTTGATCAATTTGGAAAATGAGAAACAACATTCTTTTTCATCAACAAGAGTTCAATGTCAATCATTTGGTGGAGAGTATTAACGTTCTTTCGTGAGATAGATTTAAACATAAAGGAAATGAGTTTCATTATGATATTTCCTTTTAGTGTTTTTAACCTTCTCTTTGTATATCTCCTCAAGTGTTTTCTTTTGTCTTATGTGTTTTGTACTTAGATTCTAATATTGGTTGGTTTATTATGCAACTATGAGATGTCCCATTTTTAAACTCTTTGTAATTGTCTAGACACACTTTGTGCTTAGCTTATTTTAATATTATCTTTTTTATGGTTATCTAATTGAATTCAAATAGATAATAAATTTCAATTAAAGATAAATTTTTGAGAGAATCTGAATTCCTAACTACAATATTAGATTTAATTTACTTCTCGAATTATCAAAAAAAATTTCCCTTAAGAATCAAACGATTAAAACAGAACAAATATTTGAATGTGTTCATTCAAATTATAACTTATAATTCATAGCGCTTAAGCTTATAACTAATAATTGTTCATATTTTTTCTCAAATTTACCCTTATTAACTTAATTAAAAAAATATTAAATATTAATTACAAATATATTTTAGGCTAAATTACATATGTGGTCCCTTAGTTTAATTTTAGGTAACGTTTTAGTGCTTTATCTTTTTTTTTTCCCTGAGTTGATCCTTTATTTTAATTTTAAGTGACAATTTGATATTTTATATTTTAAAATATCAACAATATTGTCCTTCTTTTTTTTACAAAAATTCAAAAAAATCATCAAATTTTTCAAAAAAAAAACCTATAAAATTCATTATCATCTTCAATAAAAATATAAATTTAATCAAATTCATAACTTAAATCTTGAAATAAACTCATATTTTCATTCTTTATTTGATGTTGTTGGAGATGAAAGTTTGAGTTTATTTGAATATTTGAGTTATGGATTTGATGACATTTGCATTATATTGAAGATGATTATTAGTTTTATGAGTTTTGGTTGAAAATTTTGATGATTTTTTTGAATTTTTGTAAAAAAAAGATAACATTGTTGATATTTTAAAACATAAAATATCAAATTATCACTTAAAATTAAAATAAAGGACTAACTCAGAATAAAAAAAATAAAGGACTAAAACGTTACCTGAAATTAAGTCAAGGGACCGCTGGTGTAATTTAACCTATATTTTATTTTATTTTATACTTATCAGTCAGTTGATCATTAATTTTTGTTATTTATCTAAAAAAATTATTAATTTGACTAAACATTTTAAATTATTTTAAATTAGATCATCTAACTTATTCACTTTCAACTCATTTATTTATATATACACTTTAAACTTATCAAGCATATTTGTTATCTACTATTTTTTATCAAACAAAGTAGAAGTGACATCTCAAAAAACACAAACACAACATCAACTGCATATGCAAGTTTTAAAAATAAACTATATTAAGACCCGTGATTTGCACTGATAAACTTATGATTTTATAGCTTTTTTTTTTTTAATATTGTGTATTATTATGTATATAATTCCATAATTTTATAATTTTATAGTTTTTTAAGTAGTTCAATGGGTTGAAGAATACAAATGTTGTTTATAAATTATCTTTTAACATTAATTTCTATGCTATGTGGGACTACATTGGTATATAGAAATAGGTTCCATAAAATGTAAAATTTGCTTAGAAAATATATGTTTGAGATAATTTGTTTCTAATATGAAATATTTTACTATTTAAAAGAAGTTAAAAAATATAGTTAGTATAAATGATAGAAAATAAATTTAATATTTTCAAAGAACATTCAAATTTTTCTCTTAGTCTACAAATGATATAAATTGAATCTAAAAAGAACTTTTTTAAGAAACATAATCTAAAGAATTTTATACTTAAATAACGAATTGTTGTCCTATTTCTATATTATATTCTTCTATTTGACTTAACTAATAATTTTAGTTATAAAATAAGTGAAGCGGGATAAATTGAAGTACAATTATTTTTAAAGTATAACTATAAAATATATTTTATAGATCTTATTAAAAATTAGCTATTTTTTTTATTAATACATGTTTTTTTTCCGTGATAATACTATGCAATATTTAATTGGAGGAAATTAAACAAGTTTAAAAACAAAAAATGGATATGTCTATCTCATAGACATGAAGTATTTATTATTGTTCATGTGACGAAACTTAGAGAGTTATGTGTTATTTCACTTCATATGTCTAAAGATAATGTGTGAAAGATAATATAGTTATCATCTTATAATATTGCATAATTTATCAATTAAAGCACTAAAATTTAAGAGTTGTATTGGTGTTAAAAAATCTGTTTTGCCGTATATCCAAATAATAAATATTGGATGACACATAATATATTATGTAATGAAATATAAGTTAAATATGGTCAAAAATATTGATGTATTTGGATCAAATCTCTACATACACAACAATTAACCACAAACATATCAAAGCATATTATAATTATAAATAGACTTAAAATTCAAATATATAATCTAAAAAACATAAAAATTCTCACATTGTTTGCTTATCTAAAAGCATGTAAAATGAAAATACAAAGAAACACAAATTAGATGTAAGCAATTACAAAAATTATCGACAATTAATGTAACACAAAATTCAATAGAAAAAGTTGCATAGGGACCAAAGAGTATGTGTAAGACCCATAATTTTAAAGTACCATTTATGTATTTTTGGTGTATTTTGGATTTTGGCTCGGAGGCTTTTAAGCCAAAGTAATAATATTTTGGAGTTTTATAATCAAAAAGATATTTTAATGCCGATTAAAATTTCTCGTCGATAAATAAATTGAAATTAACTACGGTGAATCCTTTACGGATAATTCAATGCGTTTCGGGTGAAATGGTAATTTAACAAATGTCTAGGTATTTTGAGATATTTGTTAAGTTATATTTATTATCTATTTATGTTTGTTTGGAGGGAAAAAGAAAGGAAAACTAGAAGGAAGGAAACGGAAAAGAAAATAGTATAAAAGGAAGGAAGGAAAAAGGAAGAAAGGAAAAAAAAGGAAAGAAAAAGAAAGGAAGGAAAACGAAAAATTCCATCTTCTTCCTCTAACGGTGACCCATTTTTCTCCTTTCTCCCGTTTTCATTTTCATCGCTTTCTTTTCTTCAAAACTAGTAACCCAAGGTTGGATGAGAGTTAGATCAAGGTTTTCGCAACTCCACTCTTCCTCTTTGATTCGAAAACGAAGAAAAACGGTTTTTGAGATCCAAACACAAACCCCTCCGTTTCTTCTAGATCCAAACCTCATTTCTCGAAGAGATAGAAGGGAAAGTTGCTCACCACCACGCTACGGTGCTAGTGAACTAATTTGGAAGAAACGCACGTTAAAAGCTAACGTTGAGGTAAGGGCTCCTTCCAAACTTCTAGTTTGCATTAGGGACTTATCTGTGGTTGTGTGGAAAGGAATTTGTTAGGGTTTAATATATCGATTTGGGGAAAAACGAAACTAATGCGTTATGGATAAAACCTTAGAGAACTAATGCGTTATGGGTAAAACCTTAGAGTTAGGTTTTGTTTATATTGATGAATGTTTCGTGGTAAATGAATTTGAAGTCATGGTGTATGATTACGAGTAAATGAAATTTGTGTATCTGGGTGTTATGTTGCGTTGATTTGTGTTCGTTGTATTTGGCGTGTCCATACTTGATGGTTGTTAATTGGTGTGTTTGTTGTGAATTATGGTTTGAATGTGAGAGTATGTTTGAGTTTGTTTCCGAGGAATTTGAAAACCATTAGAGATACATTTTGCTACTGACTTGCTGTGTAGTCGAATACAGACTGTTGTATTCGAATACAGACATGCTGTTTTTGCCACTGACTTACTGTGTAGTCGAATACAGACTGCTGTATTCGAATACATTTTGCTACTGACTTGCTGTGTAGTCGAATACAGACTGTTGTATTCGAATACAGACATGCTGTTTTTGCCACTGACTTACTGTGTAGTCGAATACAGACTGCTGTATTCGAATACATTTTGCTACTGACTTGCTGTGTAGTCGAATACAGACTGTTGTATTCGAATACAGACATGCTGTTTTTGCCACTGACTTACTGTGTAGTCGAATACAGACTGCTGTATTCGAATACATTTTGCTACTGACTTGCTGTGTAGTCGAATACAGACTGTTGTATTCGAATACAGACATGCTGTTTTTGCCACTGACTTACTGTGTAGTCGAATACAGACTGCTGTATTCGAATACATTTTGCTACTGACTTGCTGTGTAGTCGAATACAGACTGTTGTATTCGAATACAGACATGCTGTTTTTGCCACTGACTTACTGTGTAGTCGAATACAGACTGCTGTATTCGAATACATTTTGCTACTGACTTGCTGTGTAGTCGAATACAGACTGTTGTATTCGAATACAGACATGCTGTTTTTGCCACTGACTTACTGTGTAGTCGAATACAGACTGCTGTATTCGAATACATTTTGCTACTGACTTGCTGTGTAGTCGAATACAGACTGTTGTATTCGAATACAGACATGCTGTTTTTGCCACTGACTTACTGTGTAGTCGAATACAGACTGCTGTATTCGAATACATTTTGCTACTGACTTGCTGTGTAGTCGAATACAGACTGTTGTATTCGAATACAGACATGCTGTTTTTGCCACTGACTTACTGTGTAGTCGAATACAGACTGCTGTATTCGAATACATTTTGCTACTGACTTGCTGTGTAGTCGAATACAGACTGTTGTATTCGAATACAGACATGCTGTTTTTGCCACTGACTTACTGTGTAGTCGAATACAGACTGCTGTATTCGAATACATTTTGCTACTGACTTGCTGTGTAGTCGAATACAGACTGTTGTATTCGAATACAGACATGCTGTTTTTGCCACTGACTTACTGTGTAGTCGAATACAGACTGCTGTATTCGAATACATTTTGCTACTGACTTGCTGTGTAGTCGAATACAGACTGTTGTATTCGAATACAGACATGCTGTTTTTGCCACTGACTTACTGTGTAGTCGAATACAGACTGCTGTATTCGAATACATTTTGCTACTGACTTGCTGTGTAGTCGAATACAGACTGTTGTATTCGAATACAGACATGCTGTTTTTTTTGCTGAATGCTGAAACAGCCTTGTATTCGAATACAGAGATGCTGTATTCGAATACAACAATGTTGTTTTGTTAAAAACTTCATTTCTCAACCTTGTTTATGCATGTTTGGCATATGGAAACCCTTTTAAGGTGCATGCTTAGTTGAAAGGTTATTTTGAGCATTTAAAATCTTAATTGCTATGTGTTAACTGTTATTTTTTTTGGTTGGTGACCCTTTACAATTATTGTGGAAATCTGGGCTTTGCCCTCAGATGAGAGTCAGGACGGTCCTACCGGTTCGTACCCTACGGACGGGAATGGAGATGGGAACGCGTGACTGCAGTTACGTTAGGAGGATCTCACGGGGCGCGTGGAGATACTCAGGGTGTATAGCTTTTTGGTAGGATGGTCAAATTAGGATGACGTATAGGGACTAGGTGTCCTTCTTTTTGGATTGGAGTATTTTTAGTTTGGAAAACTGTACTTATACTAATATTGTCAGTTTGACTTTTTACTTGAATGGGTTTCATGTACCATTTGTTATTGTGTAAATGTTTTGAATTTATAATTGGAGAAACTTTTCCGCTGCTTGTAAATTTTAATGACTCAATTATTTATCCAAAGGCATTTCCTGATTTAATTCTCTGTTTTATTTTAATTCCTTTTGAAAAAAAAAATATACCTTCGCTTTGAAAAACGGGGTGTTACAGTATGTGTCATTGTCTTCTAATTTACAAATAAGCATAAGCAATATATGATATAAAATAACTTCCACAAATTGTTGTCATGTATATATTTCTTGAGAAATCTTTAAAATGACCCAACTAGACGGTTGTGAAATTTAGGTATCCATCTCTGCCAACAACAGCTTTTGGGTTTCCCCGTCCGCACCCACACCCATTCATATATAAAATACTACATTTAAAAGTCATATTAGTTATAATTAATATGATAAAATAATTATTTTTATACAATAAAAAAATTAAAATCATATTTTCTATAAAGAATATTACCCGATTTTAAAAGTCAAGGCGCGTTTTTCAGTCCAAATTAGTATGGGTTTAGATGGGTACCCGCAAGTGCATATTTTATTGATATCCCTAGAAAAGGGAGAATGAAAGAGTGCATTTTAGATGTGTCACATTAAATTTTTAGTTACGTAATGATATTTAAATGAAATGATACAATATTGAATGGTGTGTCGTAATAGTATTTGAATGTTTATTATAATAAATTATAATAGATAGAAAAACATTTTATCCTCTATAAAATATATTTATTTTATTTTTATGTTAATTTAATAATTATTTTGAAAGTCAATCATTAATTTAAACATTTACATTTTCACATAAAACTAAAGACAACTAGCTTAAAATTTACAAGTTTGTACTAAAATATCGAAAGGAAGAGAATATATATGCACCCAAAACCCAAGAAGATACCATAAAATTTAGAGTACAGTGTAACAAAATCATTATAAGCTCAACATAACCCCCATAAGCTCAACATGTATTGTAGTTAAAATCCTCAAATTCAAAGCAAAATATCAAGGGAAGAAACATAATTGTCCCTAAATATACCTCATCAATCAACAAGACTAGAAAAGAAAGAATCAACCTCATTAGTATTACATTTAATTTGATAGTCTTAGGGGGCGTACCACCTCACTTCCTTGATGGAATGAGTTGTAGGAGATTGCGTTCTAACTTGGAAAGACATAAGAATTTGAAACTCTTTCATGAATTAGAGAATGTGCTAGAAGTGTGATTGTCAGATAAAGAAACATTGGCAATAATCTTATTGATAATGTTGTGAAAAGAAAGACTATTGCTTTCAAAGTGGGATAAATTCTTGCAATACCTAATAGCATCAATAGTAAAGATAATATTGGCCAAAGTAGCATCTCTACACTGATGACCCCATCTTTTATCACAAATAACAAGAAGACTTTGAACCAAATTAGTATCAATTTTGGAACATGAAAATTAGCCAAACCCAAAGCCTAGAAGCAAATGAATAGGATAGAAAGAGATGATTGTTGGTTTCCATTTCATACTTATAAAGCTCACTTCATGAAATAATTTGACAGTCATAATTCATAGCATGTGATTTATAGTTTCCATGTATATTCTTGGTTGATTTCTTTTCTCAAGGACGTAGACAAATGGGTCAAGAATTTTATTTGGTCTGGCGATATTGAGCATAGGAAAATGGTTATTGTCGATTGGCGTCAGATTTGTCACCCCTTAATGATGCTGGTTTTTTCGTTTTGGTATTTGCTATAGAGCGGATAAAGAGTTTCCAAGCTACAAGCTTAGCCTTGATACAATCAACAATTGATTCTAAATAATCAACTTTAGGTTGTCCCTTGAAAATAGGTATTCTAAGATATATGAACATCAGATATCCAATAGAAAGCCCAAACAAATTAGCTAAGATGTGTTGTCTTCTAATGGAAATAGATTCAGTATTAATGGTAGATTTATTAGGATTGATATGTCCAACACAGGTATCGTTATAGCCATTAAAGAGACTTTAGAGGTTGTTAACATTAGAAAGAGAGGCCTTGAAAAAAACCATCAAGTCATCAACTTACAAAACATGGGAAGAAACAACAATGCATCTAGGACCATTTATTAAAGAAATAGATCCCTCATCAACCAACTTCAGACTATGGTGTGTCGGCATAGTCCTACAAAGAACCAATTCGGCAATGAAAAAATGAAGAGGAAACACATATATAAAGATTAGCAGACTTGAGAATCATGTTGATCTAATGACATGACTTATTATTAAAACCAAAAGCCTACATATCATTGATAAGAAATGTCCAATCTATAGTATCAAAGGCTTTTCCGATGTCACTTTTGACAGCCAAATTTCCAACAAATTTTATAGTCTGAAGCATATTAATAGATTTTGAAGTGATACAAATGCACTCTTCAATATACCTAACTTGAATGAACCCTCTTTGATGAGGAGAGAATGAGAGATGATATTATCCTTTATAGTGGTCATCTTATCAGCCAGAACGTTAGTAATAATTTTTTAATTTGAAGTTGACAAGATAAATGGGTCTATAATGCTCCATTTTACTTGGACGATCAATCTTAGGAATAAGCACCACAAACAATGGAGTTATAATAAGGAATAATCCAGTCATGCACAAAAAGTTGAAGAACATCTAGGAAAATATCATGACCAACCACATCCCAATACTTTTGAAAGAATTAAGCTCCAAAATCATCAGGACTTGGAGCATTGTTAGGAATCATGCCAAAAACATCATTTTTAACGTCTTCAAAGCTAGGTAAATTAGTTATCACAATCATAGAATTACCCACAAGATGTGGGATGGTGCTCTTAACCAAATCTCATTATCCCCACAATTATTGTTAGAATTGAAGAGATCTTAAAAGTAGGAAACAAATTTGGCTTCAATATATAAATGGCCCTAAATCAAGACATCGTTATGAATAATGCTAGAAATAATCTTGGATACCTGTTTGATTTTGACAGTTTTATGAAAGTAAGAGGTGTTCCTACCACCATTTGAATGTCATTTAATATTAACTTCTTGTAGTCAATATTGCTCCACCAAATTAAGAGCTTCATTCAGTTCCATTTGTGCTTATAGTTCCTGATTCAATAAATCATTTAAGGGATCAAGAGAATCATGGTGTTTTAAATGCTATCAAGATTTGTAATTGTAACATGAACTATATGATGGATGGATGTTAGCAAAAACTTATTTATTCCAAATTTTAAGCTTGGAGTTAAGTAGCTTTAACTTTTGGGTAAGCAAAAACATAAGGCAACCTGTAATCTGCTCCTTCCAAATATCTTTCACCACATCGGTACAGTCATGATGTGAAGCCACATCCTCATAAACTTAAAAAAATAAATATGGCTAATTTCATTTATTTGAAAATCTAGCAAGATGAAGGCTACTATATCCTCTAAACTCATGAGCTCCCATAATGATATTAAAGTCACTGGGGAAAGACCAAGTAAGATTGTATCAACATTGCTTATTAGTAATATGAGACCACAAAAATCTCCTAACAATATAATCCGTGCACGTTTAAAGAACAGTCATACCAAAACCCACACCGCTATGATGCACGGTGAAATAAATATGTTGAACTAAGCTGAAAATAATGTTAGATTCAATATAAAAAGAGCATAAACCCCAAAGATTTGGCAGCAATTTGTCCTGAGAATAAACAAAAAAAAAAAAAAAGCTTGTAATGCAAGTTTTGTAAAATAAGCTTAGAAAAATCATTGAAGTTCATCCAAAGTTCAACTATAAATAAAAAATCATCAAGGTCCTCATTATTATTATTATTATTATTATTATTATTATTATTATTATTATTATTATTATTATTATTATTATTATTATTATTATTATTATTATTATTATTATTATTATTATTTGACAATGTTTTTTTAATAATACTCTTAGATAAAAAATAATACTATTAGATTGTAAAGGATCTATTGGTCTGGATATACAAATCGAATGTTAGTATCTGATTTGGGAGAGTCAGAACAAATCAAATTATGAATTTCCAACCGTCTTATTAGCATAATTTCATAAAACTGCCAAACTCCAAAGATTAAAGTCATCTACCATATATTAATTTTAAATTATTTTTGACTAATTAATTAATTTAGACTTTTGATCACCCATCATTTGTGTATCTAGCCCTACGATGCAAGGCATACACGTATACAAATTCCAAATCATACAATAATTGTTGTAAATATCCAATATAACTCTGCCAAGCAATTCGAACAAGATGTCATCAGCAACCTTGATTGCATAATTATCCTCTAAATTTTAGATTAAGCTCTCTATAATTGAAGGATACTGTAATATATAAATATGAACGTTTTCGATCAATTATTGAGAGATCTTTTACATTTGAAAAACCTTTGCTATCTTGACCATAAGAATGTTTATCCTAAGTTTCCAAATCAAGATATGCCGTATTACTTCCACCCATTGAATATATGATGCAACAAATATCCCCCACAAAAAATCCCTTTAGTTGTTATAAATTATAAGGCACAAATCATATTTAGAGTATGTTATGGTAACTTTTTTCAAACAATATCCAACAAAATGTATTTAATTTTAATGATACTTGTTAAAAGTTCTTTTTAATTTAATGTATATAACATACACTAATAGTTTAGTCTAATAGTAAAAAGACAGACGTTAAATTTGATAGATTGTAGGTTAAATTTTAATTAATGTCATTACAGAATAGTGAATATATAAGTGTTCAATTAATTTTAAAATATCTAATTTGAACCGAGATATCCCATATAATTAAAACAAAACTAATAATGAACTTAAGAAGTGTACCAAACATAAAATCAAAGTCTACTAATCTAAGAAAATGTAATTTTGCTCTAAATATACTTTGTCAACTTCAAACCAAAGTCTTCAAAATTAATAATCACTAAAACTGAAATTTCTTAATTTTTTTTCTTTCTTTTTTTTGTCTATTTGTACTAACTAAGTGATATTAGACGTGAACGATTAATGTGCTTAACCCAAAATTGAATAGTTCATACATCTAAGTTGAATTACCAATTAAAATAATCATTTTCACATACTTCTCTAAATTATGAATTAGTCATATTTATTTTTTCTTTAAAATCGAATGCTTAAGATAAAAAAAAAAAAATTAATCTCATTATACAAAATTGACGAATTAAAAACAACTAATTAAAAAAAAATTAAATTGTATTGATTTTTAAGTTTTGCTAATTGTAAAATCAAATTATTATTAGATTCTTATAATTCAAGACCAAAATAGTGATTAAAGTGATATATTTCCTAAGTTGGGTGGTTGAAAACTTCGAACCTATGACAGCTATGGGTTTGTGTTGTTTACTTAATAAAATAAACTACGAAGTGCCACTAATAATTGATGAAAATGACCATGTAGATCTTGTGTGCTTCTACTTACTTTATTTAATATTTAATTCATTCATTTTTGAATTTGGGTGTAAATAATTGGAACCAAAAATTAACATGCCATGGAAAAGTACAACCCATGTAGATGAAAAGAGCTGGAAAGGGAGAAATAGTGTGTAGACTTTTATTATTATTATTTTTGAAATTATTGTTTAATGATTCTTTCTTTGTCACATATGCTTAAAATAAAAAGAGGATTGTTACATATTTGTCAAAACCTTAGCAATTGAGGTGTTACTCTTCTTTGTTGTGTGTCTTTGAAAGCTACATTTCAATCTTTCCCT
>NC_021165.2:35170954-35247310 GCF_000331145.2 Cicer arietinum
TTTCCCTACCCCCAATAATTCCAACCACCTGGGCTGGCTTTGATTGTGACATTTCATTTCAATTTCACATTATTGTTATTTATTTATAAAGATTATTAATTTTGCTAAGTTTGCTTGTGTTCAACATATTCATTTGTTGAATTTCTTTAGCAGCCTTCATTTCTTTAGGGAACTTAATAAAATAATTATATATATACTATTGATGTCACTTTTTTTTTTGTCAAACACAAATTCAACAACATCATGAAATGTTAGCATATACAAGTAAGTACAAAAATGGTGACATATAAGTCATATAAACAAATGGTGACATATATGTCACACTATTAAGATCATTAGCTTCTGTATTTTATTTCACTTTAATGGATTTAGATTCTTTGTAACTGTGAAATGTGGGAGTAATTAGTGTAAATGGTAAGTAATATTAATTAACAATACACTTTTTAATATATATTTTTTTATTAGATAATAATTATATATACTTGCTATTGGAGCTTTTTAGCTTGATTAGGTGATCTCTTTAAAGAAAAAAAAAAAGAATTCGTTTGTTATAGATTAAATTAAAATAAATTTTGTGACAATCTACTAAAAATAATAGAAGTTATTGGACTCATCATTGTTATAAAAATATTATTTTAATATTTAATTACTTTTTAAAAAAATTGAAGAAGAATAATTTTTTTTTATTAATTAAAGTGATATTAATGGTTATTTTACAACTCGATACTCAAAGATTACAATATTAAATTTTTGTTACTAAATTAGCAATAAACTTTTGTCACTGAACTAACACATCAAATAAAATTGATTGTACGTCTTACCTTCGTTAACTTAAATAATTATTGTTATAAACTTTAATATATAATAGAAATCATTTTATTCTAAATATACTTCTAAAACATAATTTTCATGATGAAACTTTTTTTATAGTTATTTTTATGAGAAATTAATTAAAACGATTTTTCATTTCAACTATTTTTTGAAATTTTATTATCCAATAAAAATTTCATCAAAATAATAACTACTTAAAATGAATTTTTATTAAAAATTATTCAAATAAGTTTCTCATTTGAAACTTTTTAAAAAATGAATCTCCAAAAGAAAAGTGTAACAAAAAGATAAAATATTTTAAAATTTAATTTTGTAAAAAAATATTGTAAGAAACGCTGAGAAATGAAAAAGAAAGTGGCTTTGGCATTGGTAGGTGAAGTTTGTCGACTAGAAGCTACAGCATGTGATGTGGAAAGAAATTAACTATAATAAAAATAGAACAGAAAAAGCCTTAATCAAACAATATTTTACTTTGCTTTTGACGTTGAACAACTGGGAAGTACTTAGATTTCATAGCTTTCAGATCAAGCATAGGATTCTGTGGATTTTGTTTATGACTTTATTGTTGAGTTCATACTCATCACCAAATTGATAAATACACGTTTATAAAAATAATCAAGATTAAGTATTCATTTTTCAATAATTGATTAAAGATTATAGTGTGTATTTAATTTCATAATATAAATTAACTTTTAGAATCATTAAAATGTGATTTTAGTAAATTTATGTATGCTTTATTTTATTTTATTTTTTTGTGATTGTTTTTAATTGAATATTTTATCTTAAGTTTGAATTTAAAATCTTACTGTTGAATAAATTAATTATAATGATATTTGTTATTTCTTCAAACATAAAAAATATATAATTTTAGAGACATAAACCAAACTCAATAAAATAAAAAAATGCAAGAAAATCAAACATAAAAAATAAAATATAAAGAGAAGACATTGAACGAAGCTATAGTTTGATAACCCTAACCTATCTCTACAAAACTCTAGCTTAATAAATTTGGGCAAAGAGTAAAAGCAATTTTCTTTTTACAAGAGTAAAAGCAGCTTTTAATATTGTAAATTTATTATAAACTTTAGGATTGTTTGGTTTAATGAAGAGAAGAGAGAAGATAAATTTTAAACGAGAAAAAGGAAGAAAAAAATAAAAAGTGTAAATATGATTGATTCAATAAAAGAGATGAGAGTAATTTTAATAATATCATTTGTTGTGTTTATTCCCTTCTTTCCCTCTAAAATATAGGAGAAGTGAAATAAATTTTTAATTTTTTTTTTAAATTTGAACAAAATGCAAAAACTTATAAATATTATCTCTCCTCCCTCCATCTATTACCAACCAACCACAATCAAATTTTCTTATAGATCAAGTAAAATTTATATCCATAAACAAGTTTTATTAAAGTTTATGATAAGCAAGATCAACAAAAGGAGAAAATTCTTAAACTATAAACAATTTCACCCAAATTCAATTTTAAATCAAATTAATCAACTGAATCCAAAATCATGCATGTTTTACAAAATATACTCTACCAAACAAACAAGTACCAAAAGTGGTTTAGCGTTTTAAATTACTATAGTACATAAGTACTCATGAGATGTGGCTAGACTAAAACTTCGTTAGGTGATATAAATTCATGAAAAGACCAATGATAGGAAGCACCAACAAAATTTTTATATTTTAAAATGTACCTTGGTTTTATTTTAATGAGAAGTTCATATTAATTAATAAAAGTGTATGTAAAAAATAATTAAAATTATTTTTAAAATTTTTCATTATTTTTATAAAATATAAATAATTATCTTTAAAAAAAATTATTTTCTTATGAACGAGTAACATTAACATAAATTTAAAAAAATAAAAACATAAATTTTTATTATAAAAAATAGGCTAAATTACATCTGTGGTCCCTTAACTTAATTTCAGGTAACGTTTTAGTCCTTTATATTTTTTTTCCCAATTTAGTCCTTTATTCCTAACAATATCAAATAAAGTATGAAAATATAAGTTTATTTGAAGATTTGCGTTACGAATTTGATGAAATTTATATCATATTAAAGAATATAATTAATTTTATGAGTTTTGATTAAATTTTTTTTTTTTTGAATTTTTGTATAAAAAATGATAACATTATTGAAATTTTAAAACATAAAATATCAAATTCTCACTTAAAATTAAAATAAAAGACCAAGTTAAAAAAAAAAAAAGATAAGAACTAAAACGTTACCTGAAATTAAGTTAAGTAACCACGGATGTAATTTAGCCTACAAAATATAAAGCATCTTTTATTACTTTCTATATTTTTATTATTAAGTAAATAGTAGTTTTCGACGGTTATAATATACATAGAATAATAATCATTCGACGCAGAGAGCACTTTCAACCGTGCTCATTCTTTGCCAAGCCAACCTAAAAGTGACATGTTATAAATAAATAAATAAATAAGATACAGTGCTTTATTGCTCTGAGAAAAATATACTTACTTATAAGGTTAACCACTAGTGACACATGTATTTTTGTTTATTACGCCTAGAAAAATTTCTCGATTATTAATTAAATAATATTCCCGAATTAATGATCATATATATAATTGGGTGCTTTTCTATGAGAGAAGAGTTATGTATAAACAAACATAAACATAGAAAGTAGAAAGAATTTTCACTAAAATTTTATAATTAAAATAAATAAAATATAACATTAATAGAATTACAATAAATATATATATATATAAGATAATAGAAAAGTCTAAAATACCCTTCAAACTAATATATAATAATATTATTTAACATTTTCTCTTAAACTTACGATGCATTAACATGGAGCATTGAAAGTTTGTCAACCAACAAAACAAAAATGTTTAATGAAATGCATCTTTGTGAACAAATCAACAATTTGTAAGGAAGATGAGACAAATGGTAGAGTATTGGTTTCATGTTGAAAAACATGATGAGTAAGATGACAATCAATCTCAATGTGTTTGGTGCGTTCATGAAATACCGAGTTATGAAAGATACTGTTGCAATATAAAATTTCGAGTATTTTTTGAATTCAATGGAGTCGCCACCACAACTTATTTAAAATAGAGAAAACGTTGGGAAACCCTTTAAAATAGAAAAATGTTCTTTGAAATCAAATTATGAGTTCGGGAGTCGATTATGCGGGAAAATATTAACACCCTACAACACCGTTAAAGTACGGTTATCTATAATTAATTGTGCAAAATTAATGTTAACTTATATATCATTTTTTAAATGCAAATATAATCATTTTTATGAAAAAAAATCTAATAATAAAAGTATATAATTTTTTATTATTATGTTTGACAAAAGTACGATCTTGTTCCTATGTATCTTCTGGTGCAATGGAGAAATCCAAGCTACGTTTTCTTGGGTAGAAAACACGGATGTGTTACTTGTTTTTAAAGAAAATACGTTTGGTTACAATAAAATGATTGGATAATCTTTTTTGTTGATTTAACGAAAGAAAAGAACCTTGAGTCCGCGACACTAATTTTGATGAGAATGTTTGGTTATTTATCTGGATTTGGTTAAGAAAATTTAATATCATCAAGTTGTGACAACTCAGACGTTTTAAACTGTCACTGACAAGATGTCGCATTTCAGTCAGTCTTATTTTATTAAAAGAATAATTATTATTTAGAGCTTAAGATTATCAAGTTGTCGCAACTCAGACGTCTTAAAACTAAGTTTGACAAAATATAATATTTCAACCAATCTTTTTAGCCGCATTGATTTTGGATAACATGGATTTTTATTTTATTAAAGATGATAATGATAACCCTAAGAATGAATTTTGAATGCCTGTAATTTCAATAGTTGTTGATGTTGGTTGTACTTAGTCCATATGATAAAATGACAATTATTATAACACAAAAGAATAAAATTAAAGAATTGAATAAAACTTTTAATAAAATTAAAATGTTTATTTATGGTAAAACAAAATTCAAATTAAAGGTATAATACTAAACCAAACTATAAAATTGTTACAGAGATGAGTTTAGAAATAGTTATCACACAAGTTGAATATTTGTTATACACCTTGATTTGCTCTGATTGTATTTTGTTTTTGTTTTGAGTTGTTGTATTCCTCCTTAACTCTTTTCATGCTTCATTTATCTTACGAACAAAATTTTTTACTAGCTTAAAAAAATAAAAACCGAAAACTCTCCAGCTCCTCTCCATTTCTAAGGATGAATTTGTTCTCAATTTATAGATAAAAATGATTAATCTTTGTATCCATGAGATATTATTGAGTTCTGAATTATTTCTTGTTTTCGCAAAAAATTGAATTTGTTAATGTAAAGCTGGAAAAAAGAAGATACACTTTTTAATTGCTTTTATACCACTAGAGGGAGAAACAGAGGCTGCAACTGAAAAACGTTTTCTGATTGGCTGGACAAAATTGGGGTACTATAGATACGAAACCCTGTAGTAGACTTATGATATGTGGTGTCACCAACCCAATCCGCATAAGAATAAGCACGTAACTCCAATGTATTGTAGTGGGTGAGACAACAAACTGACTAACAACATGAACAACATAAGTAATGTCAGGTCTGGTAATCGTAAGATACACCAAACTACCAATCAAACTATGGTACAAGGTGGGATCTGGTAAAGGAACACCATTCGAGGGAGCATATTTCACATTCAACTCAAGAGGAGTATATGCTACTCTAGTATCAAAAAAACGAGTATGTTCAAGAATGTTGGCAATGTACTTGGATTGAGAAAGAAGGTAGCCTCTAGGAGAGTATGGAAGTTCAATTCCCAAGAAATAGCAAAAAGTTCCCAAGTCCTTCATCTCAAACTGCTTGACTAACTACAATTTCAACTCATTGATTCCATTAACATCATCACCTATAATAATCATATCATCAACATACAAAGAAAGTATAATGCGACCATAAGTAGTGGAGCTTATAAATAATGCATAATCATGTTAACTAGAGCGAAAACCAAGAGAAGTGATCACAATAGAGAATTTCTTAAACCAAGCTCGAGAAGTCTGTTTAAGACCATGAAGAGCCTTTTTTTTTTTAACTTACACACTTCCCCCTGATTATGAGAAACTCCTTGTGGAGGGACCATATAGACTTCTTCATGAAGCACACCATTTAAAAAGGCGTTTTTGAGATATATTTGATAAATATGACTGACAAATAGATGCAACTGCAATAAGAGTACGAATAATGTTCACCTTGGCTACAGGAGCAAAAGTTTCTTCATAATCCATACCATATTGTTGACCCATCAGACTTAGTTTTGATCTTGTATATCCAATGAGACCCAATAGTGTGCTTTCCAAGAGAAAAAGGTACTAATTCCCAGGTATTTGTTTTGTGCAATGCATAAAGTTGTTGAGACAAACTCCATATTTAAAGTTTTGATGAAAATAAACAAAGGTTAATTAAGAAAGTTAATTATGATTCTAAAATGTTATGTTAACTTAACTTGTGCTTTTGAGTGAATTTAATTAAGAACAGAATCAAGCAAAGCAGAAAAGAGAACAACGAGAACATTCTGCATAAAAACAGAGAATGATCTCCAGTTTCAAGAATCTCCATCACATCATATTGACCAATTATTCTCCACCTCTTTAACAAAGATTCTGCCTCAGAATTTCATTCAAATAGAATTAGTACATGGAAAAGAACAATTAAGATTCATCCCAGCTCAAATAGGATATCAGATCACTAAAATAAAAGGACTCGAAACAGTCAAAGTAAAACAGTTTGGAACTCTAAAAATCAAACTATCAAGAAAGTTTGATCAACCTTGATATATGATAAGACATTACAAAGGACATCCAGAATGATCAAAACAGGAACTCCAGATTGATCATCAAATCTCCAGAAAGATCAAAATGACAAATCCAGATTGATAATCAATCTCCGTTTCTTACATAACTCCAGCAACAATCTGTTCTCTTCTGCAATGGCTTATAATCCTTCTCCAAACTTCTTTTGGCTACATTCAAGACTCAAGATCGAAACTGCACCATTCAAGATTAAGGGGGAAACTTCAAAGGCTTTTTAACTAGAAGACAAAATTGATTTAAAAGCTGGAACTAAATAGTCAAAGCAGTTTTAAATCAATTCAAGGCTGGAATATTTTTATTCTGAAATATTGGTTTCAGTAAAAAATACAGAGCACTACCAACATCTCTTTTTGACCTTCATTAAATGCTTCTAAAGCCTATAAGTAGAAGGACAATATCCAGGATTACAACAAGAAATTCAAGTGCTGTAAAATCCCACAAATCAATCACATGCACATACTTGAAGTTCTCAAAATTCGCAAAGAAAAAGCAGTTCGAAATTCTCATATCAGATTTCTTGATTATTAATGAATTATTTGTAAAGAATCTAATCTCAAACAAGAGTTGAGATATCTCAGATTTTGTCAAAAAACAATCTTATTGTAAAAACTCAAACTATAAGAGTTTCTTTATATTTTGTTTAGATTGTATTGAATCCTATCAAAGTTAGATAGGTGTTGTTGTTACTTTTTGGGTGGAAAGTAATAGAGATTGAAACAGATCAAGGTTGATCTAGACTAGGTGCTGTAAAATCAAGAAGGTTCTTTATTTTAAACACTTAGTGGAAAATCTCACAGTGTGAGGACTAGACGTAACCCAAGTTGGGTGAACCAGGATATATCTTTGTGTGGTATTCTCTATCATATCTCTTTATTTGTTAAGCTTAATTGATTAACTAAGATAAAACACAAACTGATTTTCTGTTTTAAGCTAATCAAGGAACGTTCTCTGTTTTATAATAAAAACCAAAAACTTCTCCGTTTTCTGTTTTCATAACCAAGATCAATCTTGAGTTGTTTTTCTTAAGTTTTTAATAGAAATTTTTGAAAGGTACATTTACAATTCAAACCCCCTGCCTTGTAAATCGATATTGTTACTTCAATTGGCATCAGAGCTCGGTCTCTAGAAAGTTCAAAAAACACCTAACAAGTGCTAGAGAAAAGATCTAGAAGAATGTTGAAAGCAAAATACATTGTTGAAGGAGGATCCTCAAACATACCACCATTCTTTGATGGATCGGATTACTACTTTTGGAAAAACAAAATGCAATTGTTTCTAAAGTCTCAAGACACATGAATGTGGCGCATCATTACAGATGGAGACTTCATACCAATGGTTGATCAAGATGATTCAAACTCTGCCATGAAGAAAGAAATTGATTGGACAGCCGATGATAAAACTAAGGTACTTTTAAATTCTAAAGCTCTGTTATTCTTATCGTGTGCTTTAAGCAGAGAAGAAAGTGAAAGAGTAGATGAATGCACAACTGCAAAAGAAGTTTGAGATACACTACAAACTCATCATGAAGGAACAAGCCATGTCAAAGAAACAAGAATAGACATTGGCATAATGAAATTCGAATTGTTCGAAATGCAAGAAGAAGAAACTATTGATGAAATGTACTCAAGATTTACTACAATAGTAAACGAAATGCATTCTCTTGGCAAAGCTTACACAGTACAAGAATGAGTAAGAAAGATCATGAGGTACCTTCCAATTATATGGAGACCAATGGTAACAACCATAAGTCAAGCCAAGAACCTTGAATCACTGCCTCTGGAAGAATTAATTGGAACATTAAGAGCACATGAAGTATTGTTACAAGAAGACAAACCAATCAAGAAAGGAAAGGCAATAGCACTAAAAGCTTCCCAAGAAAAAATCACAGCACAAATAGAGGAAAAACCAGAAGAAAATGAACAAGAAGATGCTGATGAAATTGCTCTTCCTACCAGAAGAATACATAGAATGATGAGAAGAAGAGCTCAAATCAAAAAGGGATTTCAAAACAAAAATCCCAAAATAGAGGTTGACAAAAGCCAAGTCACATGCTTTGGATGCAATAAAAAAAATCCACCAAAACGATTTCCTTTCAAAAAGAAATCAATGATGGCAACATGGGATGATTCAAAAGAATCAGAAACTGAAGAAGAATAAGAAGAAGCCAACATATGCTTAATGGCAAAAACAGAGGAAGAAGAGGTAATGAGTTCTTAACCTTGTCATTTATGTGAACAAATGAGAAAAGAATTTGATAACTTGTTAAATGACTCAAATCTCCTTATTCCAAAATGTAGTTACTTAAAAGAACAATTTCATAAAGAAAAAGGTGAAAAAGAAGAAAAAGAAGAAAGTCAAGCTGAAAATAACATGCTAAACAAAACCATTCAAGAGTTGAAAGAAACAGAAAAATAGATTTTTGAAAATAAAAAAGGTCAAGAACGTTCTCCACTACAAACGGAGAACGTTCGACTGAAAAATGAAAACGAACTTCTCAAAACAGATTTATGAAATTTCGTTAAAGCCATTGAAACCTTTCATAACATCATGGGATCTCAAATAGGAATTTTTGATAAAGCTGGCCTTGGTTTCAATCAAATCGAAAAAATCAAGCTATATGAAAATTTCTTTGTCCCAAAAAGAAAGAAAGAAAAATGCAAAACTAGATGCTCATATTGTAAAAAACTTAGACATCTAGAATTTGCTTGCTATTTTAGAAAAAAGAGATGAAAAGATTGAAAAGAAAAAGGTAATTGAAAGAGGAAATCATCCTATTAAAGCAATTTTGAAAAAACTGCAAAAAGGAGAACAATCTCCAGAATGTTTCCTGAATGGAGAAAGTTCCAAAACAAAAGCTGAATCTTCTCCAGAAAAATTGAAAAAAGGAGAACGATCTGGAAACTCTTTCAAACCAAAGTTTAAACCTTCTGAAACCCAGATTGTTAAAACTATTTCATAATCAACTACTAAATACTCAGCTGATTTCAAAAATAAAGGAATGATATACCACTCTAAAGAAAAAGGAAATGTCAAAACTAACTCTCAAGGACCCAAAACAAAGTGGGTACCTAAGGCTGAAATAATATCATATGCGGGTTGGTTTTCCAAATATAAAGAGAAACTTTGGTTCTTGGATAGTGGTTGTTCAAGACACATGACAGGAGATAAAAACTACTTCATAACATTCATCAAGAAGGATAGAGGATCAGTCACTTTTGGTAATGACAATCAAGCTCAGATTAAAGGTAATGGAACCCTTGGTAAGACAAACTCTGCTCAAATAAATGATGTTCAATATGTGAAAGGTTTAAAACACAACCTGTTAAGCATAAGTCAGCTATGTGACAATGGATGTGAAGTCATTTTCAAACCAAAGGTATGTGAAATCAGGAAAACTAAAACTGGAGAAATTCTATTTTCTGGAAATCGAAAGAAAAATTTATATGTTTTGTATCTTGAAGAACTACCTGATGAATCATGCTTTATATCAACCAATAAAGATAAATGGATTTGACATAAAAGGGCTGGGCATATCAGTATGAAAACCGTTTCAAAAATTTCTAAACTAGATCTTGTTAGAGGATTACCAAAACTTAACTTTGAAAAAGATAAAATATGTGAAGCATGTGCAAAAGGAAAACAAGTCAAAAGTAGCTTTCACTCAAAAAAATTTGTAACAGCAAATAGAACTCTTGAACTACTTCACATAGATCTCTTTGGGCCAGTCAAAACAATAAGTCTAGGAGGAATGAAATATGGTTTTGTTATTGTTAAAGACTTTTCACGATTTACGTGGGTTCTATTTTTAAAACAAAAAGATGATGCTTTTGAAGCATTTAAAATATTCTGTAAAAAGGTTCAAAATGAAAAAGAATCCATCATCATTTCTGTAATAAGTGATCATGGAGGAGAATTCCTAAATGCTTCGTTTAAAACTTTTTTTTGATGAACTTGGCATCTCTCACAATCTCTCATGTGCAAGAACTCCACAACAAAATGGAGTTGTTGAACGAAAAAAATAGAACACTACAAGAAATGGCAAGAACTATTTTAGAAGAATCAAATGTTGAAAGATATTTTTGGGCTGAAGCCGTAAACACATCTTGCTATATTCTAAACCGTGTATCTATCAGAAAGATCATCCACAAAACCCCATATGAAATCTGGAAAAATAGAAAACCAAACATCTCTTACTTTCACATTTTTGGCTGTTACTGTTACATTTTAAATAACAAAGATCTCATTGGAAAATTTGATGCAAAATCTGATAAAGCAATCTTTCTTGGACACTCAACCGATTCTAAAGGTTATAGAGTGTTTAATTTAAGAACTAATGTTGTTGAAATAAGTATGCACATATTATTTGATGAGTTTGATGAATTAGATATAAGTAAAAAGGATGAGGAAGAATAAACTCCAATCGAAACACAGCAGCAAAACAGTTTGCAGAAAACAGAGATTGATAAACAATCTTTGTTTCATTCTCTACCAAAAAGCTTGAAAATGACTTGAGATCATCCTCAAACCCAGATCATTGGAGACACGGCTGATGGGATTAGAACCAGAAAATCATTCAAGAATGATGAAAACAACATGGCAATGATATCTCAGATCGAACCAAAATCAATCAAAGAAGAAATTATTGATCAATCTTGGATAAATGCCATGGAGGAAGAACAACTGCAGTTTGAGATGTACCTGATCCATTAGATCAAACAATCATTGGGACACGATGGGTTTTCCGAAACAAACTAGATGAAGAAGGTAAGGTTATCAGAAACAAAGCAAGATTAGTAGCTCAATGTTACAATCAACAAAAATGTATAGATTATGATGAAACTTTTGCTCCAGTTACAAGGTTAGAAGCTATTCGAATACTTCTTGCATATGCATCTCATAAACTTATCAAATTGTTTCAAATGGATGTTAAAAGTGCTTTTTTAAATGGGTTCTTAAATGAACAAGTGTATGTAAAACAGCCCCCGGGTTTTGAAAGCCAATCAAAACCAAATCATGTTTTCAAACTTACCAAAGCTCTATATGGTTTAAAACAAGCACCAAGGGCCTGGTATGAACGACTGAGTTTATTCCTAATTAAAAATGGTTTTCTAAGAGGAAAAATCGACACCACATTATTTAAGAAAACAGAGGGAAATGATTTACTCATCGTTCAAGTATATGTTGATGATATCATTTTTGGATCAACAAATGAAAAAATGTGTGAAAGTTTTTCAAAACTTATGCAAAGTGAATTTGAAATGAGCATGATGGGCGAATTAAGGTATTTTCTTGGTTTACAAATTAAACAGTATGAAAACGGCATTTTTATTTGTCAAGAAAAGTACATCAAAGATCTGTTGGTTAAATACAAAATGAATGAATCAAAAATCATGACCACTTCTGTGCATCCATCTTCTTATTTAGAAAAAGATGAAAATGACAATTCTGTTTCTGAGAAAGAGTATCGAGGAATGATTGGCTCTCTGCTTTATTTAACTACTAGTAGGCCTGATATAGTGTTTGCAGTAGGATTATGTGCTCGATTTCAATTAGCACCAAAAGAATCCCATTTAACAGCAGTAAAACGCATATTTAGATATCTTGTTGGAACCACTAATCTTGGTTTTTGGTATAAAAAGGGTTCACATTTTGATCTTATAGCATATTGTGATGCTGATTATGCCGGAGATAAAATTGAAAGAAAAAGCACGAGTGGAGCATGTTAGTTCTTAGGCGAAGCATTAATCAGCTGGTCTTGCATAAAACATAACACTATAGCCTTGTCAACAACAGAGGTCGAATATGTTTCAGCAGCAAACTGTTGTTCACAGGTTATGTGGATTAAAAATCTACTTCAAGATTAGTCTGTAAGCTATTCCAGTATTCCAATTTATTGTGATAATACGAGTCCGATAAATTTGTCTAAAAATCCCATTCAGCATTCTAGATCAAAACATTTTGAAATAAAACATCATTTTATTCGCGATCATGTCAATTAGAAAGATATTGAATTAATCTTTGTTGATACTCAAAATCAACTTGCTGACATTTTTACAAAACTCTTGTCGATGATAGTTTCAATTTGATCAAAGAAAAATTGAAAATCATGAAAAATCCAGAAAATTCTGGATAAATCCTGCTTCTGCAGAAAACGGAGAACGTTTATCAGTCTCCGTTTCACGAGCATCATTCTCTGTTCTGAAAAACCAACATTCTCTTCTGAGTCATCACTTTCCCTCTAAAAACCAAAAAGACAAATCTTGGCATTTAATACATGTGTCTCTCTGTCTGAAGATAGAGTGCTGACACAAGCTTTATAGCCCCCAAAATTCTTTTCCTCCTTCCCTAGGTTGACAAAAATTGGTCAGAAAAACAATCATTATTTTCCTTTCCTCTTCTCAAGTCAGAAAAACAGTTTCTTTTTCAACCTCTTCACCTCCTTTTCCCCCAAAATCTGCATCAAGATTCTATCTAAATACCAGTCTTCTCCTTCATCTCTCTCACTCTAAATCACTTATTCACAGACAAAAATTGCGCGAACCAAACAATCAGCACGCAAAAATACTTCTCCCTGCTCACCATCCTTTTCATCCCCTTCATCTGATTATGTTGAACGTTCACCCTCTCCACCACCTCGACCAACACCACCACACACATCTTCTGACAACAACCAAGAAATCTTCAATCTCAATCCTCTATCTACTATTCTTCCACCATTATACACTCGTCCCACACCAAACCTTGCTCAAGTTCCTCCACATTTGCGTAACCAAACTATTCCTAAACGACACTCAATGAGGGTTCAATCTGGAATTAGAACCTCAAAACCCTCAAACCTAAAACCACATTACTTCATCATCTCAGATTCTGAGACTAATGATTCTTCTGATTCTTTCCCTCCAACATCAACAAGGGCACCAACAAACACCAAACCTACCATACCATCCAAATCAACCTTCTCCTCTGAACCCTCACAATCAACTCCCCCAAACCAAAAACGAAGATTGATAAATGAAATCGTCTCCCCTCTCACTAAACGAACTGAACCCCCCTCTCAATCTAAACCAAAAACAAAACCCATGAAAACAAAATCTGCCATGACGATTGCGCAATTCCTTGCTCGAAAGAATCTCCCAAATCCTCAAAGGAGAAAAACCCTCGCTCCCAAACAAAACCTCAAACACTGTCAACCCACCTCTCCAGAACATTCTCCACAATGTTCCCCACACCAACCTCAAGAACGTTCTCCAATTCTGGAATGTTCTCCTGTTCAAACTCCCTTCTCTCCTCCATCACAAGAACGTTCTCCAAATCAAGAACGTTTTTCTGCTCACACGGTCTCTCCTCCAGAATCCACTCCACGTCCACAACCTTCTCCATGAACACACGCCAAACGTTCTCCCACTCAAGAACGTTCCTCTACCTCCACCTCTTCTGAATCTGAACCATCTCCACCCTCTAAAAAATCCAAACAAAATATTCCACCTCTGATTTCCCCCAACAAATCCAAACTCTTCAAAAACCAATGGGATCAACACCCAGTTGGGATCTGACGAGTTTTTGTCTTGGACAAACTCATCATTGAAGGAAATGATGTCCAACATCACACATATGCTCTTGGCTGGACCTCATTCCTGCAAACGTCTGAATGCTACTACCCATATGTTGTCCGAGCATTCTACTGCAATGCAAAAACTTTTGCTGACAAATCTCTTATCATTTCTACGATAAAGGGCATTGAGATCAGACTAACCCCAAACATTCTGGTTTCAATTCTTCAGTTGCCCACAGAAGGCCCATCTATGTTTGGCAACAACTGGTACTCAACTTTGAATCGTCAAAAGACTGAAGTACTTTCTGATATGTTTCAAGAAGGATCAACCGGCTACTTGTCAACATACCTCAAACCCCTTCCTAAAGTGTTCAACAATATGTGCCAGCATACTCTAATCCCTCACTGTGGGAGTCATGAATATGTATCTGACAATGACGCACTGCTTATCCACCATCTACTAAATTGCAAGCGTTTGAACATGCCTCATGTGATTCTCCAACACATGATCTGTGCAACAACCAAAGATTACAAAAAGAATAATGTTCCTTATGGAATGGTATTGACTAAAGTCTTCAGGTATTTTGGAGTTTCACTTTCTTCTGAAAAATCTCTAATCAAAATCTCCAAATTCTCTACCAAAAATCTCTCTCATATGAGAAAGACTTTTTTTGCCCCACCTTCATCCACCACATCTTCCTTTCCCATCTCTCTCAAAAGAAAAAGATATGCTCGACTCCGGACTGCCAAAATTCCCATTCCATTTACATCCTCCTCATCTGACCACTCACAAGAAGCAGTTCCAGAACCTGCTCAAGAACGTTCTTCACCTCCTCAAGAACGTTCTCCAACAAAACACTAGAATGCTTCAACCTTTCTCCCTATATCATCCGCCATTTCTTCAACTGATTTGATTTCTTTTCCTCAATTTCTTTGCTCCCCAATTCAGAATTTTGGGACATTTCTGACTAATCAAAACATAAGCACCATGTCCCCACTCTTTGTCTCACCATAAAAAACCAGCTTTTCTGTTTTTAGCATTAGCTAGTTTTTGCACTTCCCAGAACCTGCTGCCCCATCTAGAAATCTGTCTACCCCACCTGCGTCTCTCCCATCCATGTCCACATCCGTTGGCACTCTTCCATCCACTTTTGGGTTTCCCCATACAGTTGTTGCCACTACTACTCAACAAACAACTCATCTTTGCACTCCTCCTCGCTAGTCTGAAACCTTCCAACTCAGATATCATGGCTGCACTGCAGATCATTATGGCTTGACAGCTTCAACAAGATCAAGAAATCACTCTGCTGAGAAGTTGGCTCACAGAGCAACTTGCTCCGAAGCTGGGAATTCCACCTCCACCACTTCATCTGGTTCTTCCTCCTCCTCCCAAAGTTCCTCCACCAGGAAAATCCTCCTCTTCGGAAGGATCCTCTCCCTCCTTAGCATCTTAGTTGCTCATCTCTTACCTTTTTGAATGACAAAGGGGGAGAATTAAGTTAGCTTTTAATCTGTTTTAAGTCTGGTTATGTAATTCTGCTCATAGTTATGTAATTCTGCTCACAAATTAAATGAAAAACCAATTTATCGCATATAGTATTTTATAATTCTGTCAAATTAAAAACTGCATAAATTGAGGGGGAGCTTTTAAGATCTTTAAATACTTGATATTAGAATCAGAATTAAAATCTAAATTAACATGTTTGTCATCATCAAAAAGGGGGAGATTGTTGAGACAAACTCCATATTTAAAGTTTTGATGAAAATAAACAAAGGTTAATTAAGAAAGTTAATTATGATTCTAAAATGTTATGTTAATTTAACTTGTGTTTTTGAGTGAATTTAATTAAGAACAGAATCAAGCAAAGAAGAAAAGACAGCAACGAGAACATTCTGCATAAAAACAGAGAATGATCTCCAGTTTCAAGAATGTTCATCACAACTTATTGACCAATCATTCTCCACCTCTTTAACAAATATTCTGCCTCGGAATTTCATTCAAATAGAATCAGTACATGGCAAGGAACAATTAAGATTCATCCCAGCTCAAATAGGATATCAGATCACTAAAATAAAAGGACTTGAAGTAGTCAAAGTAAAACAGTTTGGAACTCTAAAAATCAAACTGTCAAGAAAGTTTAATCAACCTTTATATATGATAAGACATTACAAAGGACATCCAGATTGATCATCAAATCTCCAAAAAGATCAAAATGACATATCCAGATTGATAATCAATCTCCGTTTCCTGCATAACTCCAGCAGCAGTCTGTTCTCTTCTGCAATGGCTTATAATCCTTCTCCTATCTCTTTATTTGTTAAGCTTAATTGATTAACTAAATAAAATACAAATTGATTTTCTGTTTTAAGTTAATCAAGGAACGTTATCTGTTTTATAATAAAAACCAAGAACTTTCTCTGTTTTCTGTTTTCATAACCAAGATCAATCTTGAGTTGTTTTTCTTAGGTTTTTAACAGGAATTTTTAAAAGGTACATTTAAAATTCAAACCCCCCTTCCTTGTAAATCTACATTGTTACTTCAAGAGTTTTCTGCCATAGCCTGCTGCCAAAGACGATCAAGAATAACCTCTTTATAGGATTAGGGCTCAGAAAAATTGTGAATAGAGATAAAGAAAGAAGCAAACGAAGCTAAGTAAGTGGAATAAAAAAAAATCACGTAACTGAGTAGACTTACAATGATGAGAAGGGTAACGATGAGGTTGAGACGGATGATCAACAATTGCAAAAGGTGGTTGAAGTAGCAATGTCAATTTACAAGGAAGGGGGTTTGAATTGTAAATTAACCTATTTAAAATTTCGCGTTAAAATCTTAAGAAAATAACTCAAGATTGATCTTGGTTACGAAAACAGAAAATGGAGAACGTTCTTGGTTAGTTAAAATTATAGTTTTAGCTTATCTATTTAACTTGATAATTAAAATGACTGAAAGTAAATAGAGATAAGGAAGAGATACCACACCAAGATATATCCTGGTTCACCCAACTCGGACTACGTCCAGTCCTGAACTATGAGATTTTCCACTAAGTGTTCAAACGGATAACCTTCTTGGTTTTACAACATTATTCATTTTACATAGTTTTTGTTAAGATCAAACTTGATCTGTAATATCAATTCCTTTCCACCCAGAAAGTATTCAATCAAGTTACCTATCAATCTTGAGAGGATTTTACAATTCACATTTTAACCATAAAAGGAATTTTACAAAAACTACTCAAACTATAAAAACCCCTTATCTTTGATTACTACACTCAAAAGCACATGCTAAATTAACACATAATTTATTATCATAATTAGAGTCTTTAATTAACTATTATTTGTTTACATCAAAACATTAATTTGAGAATTTGCCTCAACAGTTGTTGAACATCTGAAGGGACAAGAGGGATGTCAGCATGTGGGGTAGTAGTATTTCTCATGCAATTCCCAACATTACAATCACTTGAAGCATTATCATTAGGATCAAACGAATCAATATGGGCTAGTTTTGATTTAGTAATATGAGAATCAGAGGAAACAGAGCAAAAAGGGATGTGCTTAAGAAAAACAACATTACGAAAAACCAAAAGTTTTCATGCATAAGGATTATAACAGCGATAACCATTTTGACCATTCCCATAGCCAAGAAAACACACATGATTGAACGAGAGGACAATTTACTACGTTATACTTATGGATGAAGAACAAAATAAGTAGAACCAAAGACTTTCAAAGAATAGTAATAAGGGATAGAAGCATACAATTTTTCAAAGAGAGACAAATATAATATGATAGACGATGAAGTTTTATTAATAGCATTGACAACAGTAAGATCTATTGGAGGGTGCCATCATAAGCAAGTAAGTTAAAGAATTTAATAATATGACGATGTTTCCTTTCAGCAACTTCTGGTGGAGGGTGCCATCATAAACAAGTAATTCAAATAATTTATTAGAGGTATATTAACCACCTAAATCACAACGAAAACACTTTAAAACAACATTATGTTGAGTCTTGACCATAGCCTGAAACATATGATAAATGTCAACAAAATTATACTGATTTTTCATAAGATAAACCCAATAATAATGAGTGTAATCATCAATAAACAAAATATAATATCTAGATCTACCTTTGGTGAGAACCGATGATGGACCCAAAAATCAAAGTGAACTAAATCAAAAGACGCATATGAAATAAAAACACTTTTACTAAATGGTAAAGCTAAGAATTTAGCAAGTTTACAACCACAATAATATAAAATATCACTGGTTTGTAACTATCCAAAAGCTCAAGTAGTAGCCAACTATTTTAATTTAGAAGCATAAACATGTCCAAGGCTAGAATGTCATAAATAAGAACTAGAAGATGAAGAATTCAAGAAAAAAACTAGATAATATCAACAATGGTTATTGAGGCTGCCGTATCTGGGACTCGCAGGTCATCCAAAACATAAAGTCCCTCATCTATATGGTATGTCCCAATAAGCCTTCCGAAATATGGATCCTTCACACAACAAGAAGTGGAAGAAAATATAACTGAGTAGCTAAAATCACATAGTTGACTGATACAAGCAAGACTCAGATATTTGGCAAGCAATCTCATATGAGTATACATAACCAGAGCTAGAGCTAATGGTAGGAGGAACATAAGCAACAACATTAAACAATGGCCCCCCTAAAACTTTTCTTATGTGCTCTCCCCAATTTCAGACAATGTGCTTTCCAATGACCATTTTCTTTGTAAAAACCATATTCATCATTGTCAAGTTCAACTCTCCCTTGAGATTTTCCTTTTTGAACAAGAGCAACAAAAATAGATGGAGGAGTTGAGAGAATTCCTTTATCTAACACAATAGAGTGGGTCTTGAGTCTAATTTCTTCTGCCAACAATTTACTAACTACTGATTCAACATTAGGAAGACGAGAACGATGCAAAATACCCCAACGAAGGCCCTCAAAATCATCACGAAGAGTCATTAGAAACCAAAGCATATGTTGCTCATTTCTTTGATCAATGTATGCTTTGACAGCTTTCAACTCAGTTTATTCCATAAGAGCTAATTGATCCCACAAAATAGTCATTGCCAAATAGAATTTCTGAATGGTCATATTGTTCTGCTTAAGGGCCCTAATATCACTTTCCAACTGATATCGTTTTGTAAAGTTAGATTGAACCTACAAAGATTTTAAGTGATCCCAAATCTCTTTAGAATTATCATATTTTGCTAATTGCACACCTATAGACATCTCAACAAAATTATTAATCCAAGTTATGATTTTTGAATTACTAACATTCCATGTTTTCAAATCTTTTGCATTTTTTGCTTCATTCTTTTTATTTGTAGGCTTAACAGAAGTTATATCAACATAATCCCACATATCTTTTCCAATCAATTTTTTTTTTCATCACATAACTCCAATAAAAGTAATTATGACCATTGAGATGGACACTAATAGATTGAAAATAATAATCCTTAACACCAGCCATAACAAATAATGATAGAAAAATACAAAAATCACTAAAACAAAATAAACTAGGATAACCTATCAATAGTAGAGTCAATCAGGAACCAAACAAAATTGTGTCGAAAACAAAAGAGCAAAATCACGCCGAAAATAGAATAGTAGAATCACATATGAAATAGAGAGGCATAATTGAATCGGAAACCAAGGGAGGAAATCGGTATGGGCTGCAAAACAGGTTGTACAAAATCAACTATTAGATCCCAAAATCAACCAAAGTTTTTTGATACTATGTTAACAATGACAGACAAACATAAACATAGAAAGGAGGAAAGAGAAAAGAAAGAATCCCACTAGGTTTCATAACCAAAATATCCATACTATTAATATATAATATGTTTAAATATCTTTTTTATCCTTGCAAATATGCTTCATTTTGATTTTAGTCCCTGTAACTTTTTTTGTTTGATCTATACTCTTTCAAGTTCTAACAAGTTTTTAAAAAGTCCTTTATGAATCTTTTTTAGTAAAAAAATGGTGACATGACTAATTTTGGATGAAGTGACACATGGATATTGTGTAATTGTTGTTGACTAGACAATATTAATATTTAAAATTAAAATTCATTTTATTAACTCATTTAATTATCTAATTAAAAACTTAAAGCTAATTAATTTATTAATCGAACTAATTAAATAATAAAAACTGAATAATCTTCATCTTCAACCCCAAATTTTTTAATAAAAACTCAACAACCTTCATCTTCAACCTTAATTTCTTCATCTTCAAATCAGAAATTCTTATATCTAAATCCAACCCTAAATATTCTAATCTCTCATTGTTCTTAACATTGCAGGAACATATTAACATTATTTTTATCTATTAATTTTGTTTTGCTTTGCAATTTTGTAGATCTACATTGCTCCCAAAGCATCCCTAAATGAACATAAGGATAACGACACAAGGCAAAAGTCACAAGAGCCAGAAAAAGAAACGCTGGATCCCAAAAAAAAGTTGACTCATGATGAATTAGAGAGAGGAAAGTTGCCTCATGAGGAGACCTTATCTCTTCCAATGTTTAAGGTATGGATCTTAGAATTTTTAGGGTTTCGATCCAGATATGAGAATTTGGGATTTGAAGAAGAAGAAATTAGGATTGAAGATGAAGGTTGTTGAGTTTTTATTAAAAAATTTAGGGTTGAAGATGAAGATTATTGAGTTTTTATTATTTAATTAGTTAACTAATAAATTAATTAGTTTTAAGTTTTAAATTAGATAATTAAATGAGTTAATAAAATGAATTTTAATTTTAAATATTAAATACTGTCTAGTCAACAACAATTACACAGTAACCATGTGTCACTTCATCCAAAATTAGTCATGTCACCATTTTTTTACTTAAAAAGATTCATAAAGGACTTTTTTAAAGGATTTTTTACCAATATATCCTTTTTTTTTTTAAACCAAAATACCCCACTCTCATATTTATAGACCAAATTGCCCTATTTTTTAGGCCCAATAGGATGTCGTTGTTCTAGGATGCGACTTCCAAAAGGGTTTTCAATTTTTTTTCTCGTTTTAATTGGTGTTTAATTGGTAATATATTAAAAAATAATTATATTAATAAATAATTATATTAAATAATACATTAATAAATAATAATAATAATAATAATAATACATTAATAAATAATAAAAATAATATTAATTATTATTATTATTATTAAAAATTATTATAATTAAAATTAAAATAGTAAATTATATTATACCTTTCTAAATCTGATTTTTGTACAACAAAATTCAGCGATTGTTTTAGATGGTAACGTTTGATTGCATGTACGCATTCATCTTTGTTTTGAAACTTCATTCCAACTTCAAGAGTTCCATCTACTGTTGGGACTTCGTTAATGAACAAGTGATGAAATTCACTTGAACGATCTTGAGTATCTAAATTGATGCTCTTCAAGTGAGATGGTGGATAAAAGTCATGTAGGATATGTTGATCTTCTGCTTCCATATCTTCGTCAACATCAATGTCATCGTCAGAATTATCAGATGATTCATCGAAGTATGTTTCATCCTCTTCACTAGAATCACTTAGGGGAAGACCGCATTGTGATGGTTGATAACATGGTATCATACTCTAATTGTTTATGTTTGTCTATCATTGTTAACATGGTTGATAACATGGTATCATACTCTAATTGTAATGGTTGATAACATGGTACCATACTCTAGACGATGTGAACTCTCTGAATTGGGAATAGATTGCCTACCAGGTAAATCTATCATATTTTTAGTTAGAGAATCTACGTCATTAAATATCTTATTTCTCTTATTTTCAACATTAAACCTCTACAACCGTTTTATGTTCAATGACCTCCAATCAATAGAAAAATGATCCAATGACCTAATCAAATTAATGCTATGAGGTGGGACTTCGATAAATATGACAACATAATCCACATATATGCATACACTCACTCAAATTTATTTTAACTTTGACCGAAAAACTCCGCTTTGATTAAGTATATGTTCAATTTTTCTTCCGATATTTAATCTTGAGGACGAGTTTGATTCGTTCTTAATCCGTCATGCTCGTAATATTATTATTATGTGTGTATGCATTTTTATTCATTTTATTTGATAGTTTTTATATATTATTAATTTTATTTTTTATTTAATATTATTAATTTTTATTTTCTTTATAATTTTTTTAATCTTAATATCATTTTATTTTATTATTATCTAATAATTATTTTTTATTACATAAATTTTAATAAATATAATTTTAAATTTATTGTTTTATTTATATGATAGATAGCAGGAATAAATTCCAAAAGAGAACGAGAACGAATGTGAATTTTCTTTGAAGAATTAAAAGTGGGATGGAAGAGACCAAATCCACCTTCTACCCGTTCAATTTAGCTATCTAAACTTCAACTTCATAATAGATATTTGTACACACTCAATCATTCAACGTAGTTTAATTGAAAAATAAGTCGTAAATATCAATTACGAATCATAAGGAAAATAATTTTATGAAAGAAAAATTAAATAATAGCATAAGTGCCAAGATACAAGTCATAGAAAAATTCAAGAATTTGTATATATCACCTTCATTTATAAGCAAAAGAATTTTATCAAAGAAAAATTAAATAATAGCATAAGTGCCAAGATACAAGTCATAGAAAAATTCAAGAATTTGTATAGGTTTCAATATAGACCCGAAAATTAAGATAGAGCATATCACCATCTATTGAGTATGGACAGCATTACAAAGTACAAAATAACTCCCAACAAAAGCTGAAAAACACAACGAGAATAAGTATCTACATGTTACATATGGGCGTAAATTGAAATAAAGAAGAGACCCAACAGAAAATGTGGCCTTCAAAACAAAGAATCACCAACAAACAATTTCTTTAAAGAATAACCCAACTATGTAAAAGGATAGGTTTGTCTCAGACACTCAAGTAGCATTTCGGGACAGTCAAACAACTCAACATTCATCAAATCACCAACAATAAGTCCTCGAGAGCTTTTTATCTCCTCCCTATATCCCCGAAAGCCCTCAAAAAATTTGCCAATCCGGACACGTTTTTTTTACTGCATCAAGCAGTCGTTTGGGTTGGTCAATCCAAAATGCGTGTTTACTGCACAAAAACATTTGAATTGGTCAATCCGACCTAAGTTTTTCCTACATTGTCTTTCTTTCTAATAACCATTGTACCATTTCAAGTATGGATGATCCCTCTATTGATTTGAAACATGACAATTCCTCTTTTGATTTGAAATCTTACATTTCTAAATCATTGGTCGATATTACTCAAAACTTCACAACTTATACGAAATTTAAATCTAGAGACAACTTGTTGGAGTGGGTTTGAGATGAAGCATTTAAGATATGTGGCTTTGGTGGCGGCATCTCAGCTTGTACATCTTTGGTTTGTGTTTGCGAACTCTCCTCAATATCATTCACTCGTTTCGAAGTTGTTCTTCGCAAATTGAGACAAGCGTTATGACCCTACCAAATCTAATGGGTATCACTTACTCAAACAACAACATAAATTATAAGAAACAATTCAACTCCCCTCTCTTTGGATTAGTTGATCCCAACACCACATATGGTGCCAAAAACACATCTGGATCACCTGATTCAAACACCACATATGGTACCAAAAACTCATCTGGATCAACTGGCCCAGACACCACATAACAAACCAAAAACACGTTTAGATCAGTTGATCTGAAGACAACCAAATTAAAAAAAAAAAAAAAAAAAAAAAAAAAAAAAAAAAAAAAACTGAGAAATGAAATATTACCTTATGATTTAGACTTCTAAACTTGTGAAATGTGATGTGTTGGTTATGATTTTGAAGAATATAAGAGTGGAGAAAATTTTGGGAATTTGACGATTTTTGGGATTTAGGGATGTTTTTGTTAAGAATGGAAAGAAAGATGTAGTGGGTGGCGAAGAAGGGGTTTGCAAAGTATAAGAAAGAGGTGTCCAGATTGGCCAATCCAGTTAAATCTCGTTCGGAACAGTCAATCCAAATGGGGTAAAATTGAAAGGAAAAAAAAAAGTATTTTAAAGACTTTTGAGAATGTAGGAGGGAGAAAAAACTCTTTAAACCCTAAGAATTGTGATTCTGTTCCCAAGGCCTCTTGTGCTTCTTTTTTCGTCTTTTAATGAGTTTCTTCTTCCACCTCTCAATGTTCTCCAAATTGATCAATCTAAAGGTGTATTTTGAAAGAAAAAAAAAAACTCCGAATTGATCGATCTAAAGGTGTATTTTAAAGGCTTTTGAAACATATGAGAGTGGGAGAAGAAGCTACCTATTTTTATTTTAATTGAGTGCGATTCATTGGGTTCCCCTCAATGGGCACTGGTTTGTATTGCTTGTTGATCTTGAGCTAGTGGCTGGTTTTTCCATCTATCCCTTTGGTTTGTTAATGGATTTCCTTTGACGAAAAAAAAACTAGTTTGAGAACAATAAATGTGGATCCTCAATTTTGAGTTTGAACCACAACCAGAACAAAGTTTGTAGACAAGAAGCATTGAAGACAACAATAGGATCACATAAAATACTAAGCCACTATTTGGAATTAGAAAATAACAACGATATAAAGATAGACATCACAAAATATAAGAGTACTCATGTCAGTTATGCCTTAAACTATGGCACATGCAATATCTACGAACTAATTAAACATCAAGACTATTTTTATTCCAAAACTGAATTGGTCAGAATGCAATGAAGTTGTTGAGGCTGACCATTATGATGCAATGTCATTGAGCATTCCAACAGTGGTACTTTTTTTTGGGTGTAAGTTCCAACTGGGAAGATTGGATAAAAAAAAGTCATCCAAATTAGTTTTTGACATTTAAATACAAAGACTGGCAGCTATCAATAAAAACAAAAAAAATGTAATGCAACTATTTTATTATTCCATTGAATTTTAAGATACACATAAAATACAGTTCTAAAGTACAACTTTTCACAAAGGTAAGCTGGTTTCAGAGCTTTGTACATTAGGTTTTATCAACAGAACTCTACAACTGTAACCCCATATCATCCAAAAAACCTAACAAGACCGGACGAAGGGGAAACAAGGAAAAGAAGCCTATTCTGTATCTAACAAATGAGTGAAAAAAAGGACCAAAAAAATTGTATGTTATGCAGCAAACAGCTCTTCAACACCTACACTACAGAAATTGTGGGTGATTGACATGAAAAAGGATGTACTATTTGTTGAATCTGAGATAGCATCTTACCAGTCATTTAGCATTGTCATTACTCAATCATTCTTCTCAACAACCGTTAATATGAATACATTACCCAATTACCATTGCAAAGCAATGTGAAAACTTCATTTCGATGTTGATGCACCTTTTGTGAGATCATAGACAGTGCGGAACCTAAGTCCAGAGCCGATATGGTTTGCTGTTGGCCACAACCAGCTAAGGATGTTTGGTCCCAAAACCTTCAACCAAATGAAACAGAAGCTCAAATTCAAACAGTTATGTAGATTTAGCTTCTGGTTTTGCTTCAATAATAAAAGAAAACGAAAAAAAAAAAAGGGAGAAAATTGCAAATTCTAATAATTGGTAAATTCACTCATAAAGACATGCAGACAGTTATTCAAATATATGTTTCATCAGTCACCTTCATCTCTGATTATAGTACCAGTAAGCCTAAACATATAGTTTCAGTTAATTCGCAAAGACTTTAATAAAAATTGTTTATATACATAACAATGCATGAATATTCACCAACAACTAAGATTTAGAGAAAGATGGTCATGGACATGGTATCACAGACCAAAAGTTGAGTGTGATCATTATCGTCCACTATATTTCTAATAAAAAGTTGAATTTCAGCACATGATAAAAATGGGCCTGTGCGTTGTACTCCAAGTACAATAGGACTAACCATCGTGCTAAATTTTTAATTTAAGGATTGAGGTTGTGAAAACACAACATATGGACCATTATAGACTATGAAATATCAAAGAATAATCTTAAGTTGTTAATCCATGAATGAATAAATAAATAGACCATATGCAAAAGAAAGAGAAGAGATAGATTCTATAAACAACATATGGACTATTATAGACTATGAAATATCAAAGAATAATCTTAAGTTGTTAATCCATGAATGAATAAATAAATAGACCATATACAAAAGAAAGAGAAGCAATAGACTCTGTATTTCAAAGATCATTATTAGTTAAGCGCTGCAAGAAATAAAAAACTTTGAACCATAATGAATTCAAGCTACAGATACTAGAATTATTAAATAACATATATAGAAATAAAACACATAGCTATTAGCTTCCTTAACAGTTAGTATAAAAAACACATAGCTACATAATGATATTGATAGTCACTTAGTCAGTACTAAATATCATATCAAATTTAACTTATATACATTGTCAGTGTAAAATATTTTTACATATGCATCCAATCACATCTCATCATGTAAATATTTGTGGAGATATTTTATGAACTAATATAGTAAAGTGAAATTATGGTGCAATTTAATTGGGTGCATATATAAAAATATTTCACACCATCAAGGCACAGCAATTAACCTCATCATATCATATTCATGCCAATATAAATGGCTTAACATAGTAATACTATACAGAATAATCAATATATAGTTACATTGTTCTCTTAATTTCAGAATGTGAGAAGAACTGTTGTCAATTATCACGTCAATCAGATGTACTTCAGTTTACTCGGAAGTATATTTAACATTTTCCATTAATGGCAAGGATGATCAGTGAAAAAAGTTATGGCTCAATTCAATCACTAAAGATGCCAAATAAAATGATCAAGATGAACCAAATGAATAGAGTTCAGAGAGAAGAAAGCAGTGTGGGAGAAAAAGCAGGGAAGACAACATGAAAAAAGATGCAGCAGCATAATTTTCAATTCTTACAGATGTCAAATTCTCATACGGGCCAAGGTCATATGGATGTTTATAGATACTCCCACCCTTCTCTGCAAGCCACAAAGCTCTCACTCCTTCATAATACTGCCAAAAGAACTTCCTAATTGAGAAAGTCGAAATCAGTCTGGTCAAATAAAATAACAATTTTGAATTAAAAGCAGCTAATAACCTCTAATGTGGTATTGTTATGTAGGATGAGATAGATATGCCATCCTAGAAGAACACATAATGCTATAGATAAGGGGACCAGTAAGAGCCCAGAAATAACCTGCAAAAAAGTTAATTTCGTGAGAATATAAAATTATTAACTTTACTGAAGTGAAAAAAAAAATATATATATATTTGTTTTGAGTAGAACATACATATACAGTTCTGAAAGAGCCATCATTTTTCTCTTCATCCCATAGACCATCATAAGCTAGACTACCAACAAGTAAGACCTACAAAGTTAAGCAATATTGAACAAAAAAGATCCTCAGCACAATCAAATCTAGCACCGCACCATGAAAAATACCGAGAGGAAGACAAAACTAAATCAGGCCACAGATTTCATTTATGCAAAAACAACTTGGTGGGAAACTCGTAACTATTATAAAAACCAACTCATGCAGATAATAAAATAAATAAACATACCAGGGAGTAAATACAGGCAATTACAGCATACGTGACAAAAATGAAGAAGATCTTGTAGTTTGCGTGACCAACACAGTTATTTATCCAAATGCAATGGTGATCCTTACAACCAATAGACAACACTTTTTGTCATTATCCAAATAATCCAAGATAAACCTTAATTGGTGATTTAGATCATGCATACCATTCGTAGAACACATCTTTTACAAACCCGGCAATGATGTGCACGGGGAGGCTTATAGTGAGAACACTTTTGGCAATATCGCAAATCTCCACCCTGCTTACAGTTCCAAAAAAAAACATCACAAAAGATAATTTTCATGGTGTTCAACATTGATACATGATCACATGTTTATAGGAATGATTGGAAGATCAGAAATATATTTCTGTTTTACGTGATTCAACAAAACAGAATGTTATATGAAATAAGCTATCTATGTATACTATAATTGAATAAAGGACAAAAAATGTTTTTTTTTATCAGCATAGCAAAATTTTCAACATCGTACTTCCAGAAACTGATAGAAACACTGGTAAGAAGGATGGACTAGATGGAACATAGTCTAATAATTAAAGGGAGACTGAGGAAAATTACAGGTCAAACCATTAAGAAATTTATAGGTAAATAGCCTATCTTTAAAACCTATTACATGAGAAGTCTTTATGGTGTCATCTATCCTACTAGTGAGAAAGGCTTGGTTGTGGTGGTGTGGTGATTGTTGGTGTTGTTGCAATGAGAGTGTAAAGGGTATCTTAAAAAGGGTCCTTAAGCAATGTATGCATAATCATTAATCAGGATAATTGTATAAGAAGGATAACCTCGGAGATGAGGTCCCTAAACTATTAAAGCTCAAAAACAATGGAATCAAAAGCATCAATCTCAGACACAGATGTCGCAATCTATAAGAGCTGTAAACAACTAAAAATAAACAAGTCCCTTAACAAAAAGATGAAAATCAGCACAAACCCTTCTTTTTGGTATCTCAGGCCACAGCTTTCCTTCTTTTTGGCTTAGTTAACAGAGAAAACCAAAAGAAGTTAAGATCATATTAGCTAAGGAATCTCAATCAGAAGGGTCTAGGTAGGATAAAATAGAATTTGTCTTATATCAGCACAAGAAACAATGTTAATACTCATATTCTTACTTGTCGGGTAGTAAGTATTCATACCGATTACTTACTCACAATTTAGTTAACTATATAAAAAAAAAAGCACTGATTATAAAATACAATTGCAACTCAACTGAAAAATTATTCCAAGTTTCAAACCCAATCATAAAACATTACTAACAAAATTATTTAAATAAATTGAATTACAAAATACAACACATATAATATGTTTGAAGATTGAGTAAATGTTACAACAAACTTCCGAAATAACAAATTCATATATTTACAAGTACAAATTAATATTCGGTTTGAATTTAATTTAATTTGTTTAATTTAATCTTAAAATTGAAATTATAATTACATTTTAATAATACATAAATATTGTGTACTAGGTACCTGACCTGTCCCCATTCCCATCAAATTATGTAGGTATTAATTACCCAATATATATCCATTAGAAGGTTACCTTGCCCAATATGGATGAATTTTATGCGTACCATTACCATCCCTGAAATAGCCAGACTCATAAACTCACCTTCAAACTTGTGAGCTTACATGATTTATGCAAGTTTGATTAATTTCACACAAGAGTATCAAGCTCCAAGTTTTGAGGTGTGTTAACAGAAATTCCTTATTTAGGAGTTAAGGTCATAAACTTGTCAGAGTTAATGAGTTAACTTATCTTGAGAGTTTGATAGCTATGTAAATGATAGTCCGCTTTAAAAGCTAGCATATGAGCAGGCACCATAACAAGCACAGATTAACTTAGATTATAAATAAAATTTAAAACCTTAGCCTATTGAAAAATATTAGATTGTAGTAGAATAACTACAAATTTTAATTGCTAGTCAAACCAACCAAACTGAAGTCATTTTCATTCCATCACAAGTCATAGGTAATTAAGAATATCCAAATATAATTAACTTCAAGCAATAAAAGGCCAAACACTTCTTTAATCAAATTCAAACATAAAAACAACAGTTAAAATTAATCTCTGTAATCAATAGCAGCGCTGTGTAGCATAGCGGCCCTTAGGCACTACGCGACAACCCACTGAGTTAAATTTTTTTGTAGCGGCCACTACGTTGAAGCTCTTGTAGAAAACCCGAATATGCCAAATCCACTTATAGCTGTAACCTTTGTTTTTTTATTAGTTATGAATGTTATTAATTTTGTATGTTCTTTTGCTTTTGAGCTTTTATATGTATATGGTATACATTTCTTGTATTGTTGTTTTCCTAAACTTCAACGTAATGGTCATACCGCTACCTGCTATACCGCATTGCATTGCGTAGCATAGCAGCCCTTAGGCGCTACATAAAGCCCTATTGCATTACGTTTTAAGCAGCAGCAACTACTGGCAAAGCTCCTGTAAAAAGTAAAAACCTCGAATATACCCTCAACTTATAGCCGTTACCTTTGTTTTTTTGGATAAGATGTGAATATTTTTAAATTTTGTATGCTCTGCTATCTTTGAGATTTTAGTTTATGGTATACATTTCATGTATTGTTTCTGTAAACTTCGACGTATCAGCCATACCGCTGTCTACTATACCTCAACAGCATTTTGGGGGTGGGTGGAAATGTGTGGCTGCATCGTCAAGGTTTTTAGTATCATGACAACCAGAATTGTCTGTGCATTGTATTAGTCAGATTCGACCGCAATTTTCTGCAATATTAAAGATTATGAAGTGACCGCAACCCTACCAAGACCCAAAACCTTGATCAAGACAACATTAAAAAGTTTCCTAATGTTCCTAACTATCCAGCTAAACAAGAAGCATTCCACCACAAATGTATCCCTTAGCTCATACTAGGTCCAAAATCTATAGTTCAGCTAAAAGAACAAATCAAAATGTCACTTTTTTACTTATCATTATAAAATTCAGCTAAACTTCTACAACAAGAAACTCAGCACATAACAGATCACCCTTTAAACAATCAATATAAGTTAAGAAAACAAAAAGTGAAATTTATAACTAAAAAAAATCAAATTGTTTCACGTGGTATCAGCTCAATGGTAAGAACTTAAACTTATTGACAGAGTCAAATCTCCATCCGACATAAATATGGGCAATTAGTGTAACTCTAATTAATTAAATAATAACAACAATAATAATATTCCATTGTCTGAATTTTACAGGAAAAGAAAATCAAGATAAAATGACAAAGACTGCAAGCAAACAACGACAAGAATAAAATTGAATTAAAAAAATGCAAAATTAATTTAATTTTATTACAGTGTTGAAGTGTTGTTACCTTGCGTTTGATCTCATGGATAGGAGTTTGGGTATCTTCAACGTCAGGTGAGTAGGTAGATGGAACCTGACCGGGATCCATGAAGACGGCAGAGCGGTAAGAAAAGACGGACATGAAAGCGATGAAGGTGAAAACGACGGCGTTTGCGATTCCAGGGGAAGAGAAAAGACCAAGCCATCGGTCAATAAAGACGAAAACGGTGGAGATGTAAATGTAAGCGATTGCTGAAACGACGACGGTTACGGGAAACGAGAACGCGAAGCGCTGTTGTTGCTGCTTCGCTTTCTCGGCCATTTCGCCGGCGGGAACAAAACGACGGCGTTTTGTGAGAGAAAATGGGAAAAGAAGGTTTTTTGTTGTTGTTGCTGGGATGACTCGTGTGTTTCAACAAACAAAAATATTTAATTTAATACAGACACTAAGCTTTGTCTTTAATTTTACTCTATTAAAATTAAAAAAAAAAAATTCTAAAAGAATATGAAATTATTGATTTCCATTTTCAGTAATGCATATGACGGGTCATTATTCTATTTTTAATCTTTTAACCCTTTTGTTTTTTCGTTTGGATTCTCTTGTTGTTTATTTATTTATTATTTACACAACTCAACAAAAAAATTTGACATGGAATAAAAATAACAAAAAAATGAGTCAATGAAAACAAAGACATGGATTCTCTCTTATTACTAAAAGTTGACATTTTTAGATGTCTAATAGATTTTCAACAAAACCATCTCTATACCTATAAGAGATATTTAAAAATCGAATATTCAAACTATGATTTTTAATCGATTATTATGATTAATTATTATTTTTTTAATTCGATTGTTAATTTAGATGTTATATATATCTATATATATATATATATATATATATATATATATATATATATTATGAGAAAAAAGAAATTGTAGTTATTTTTTCTTTTTACGTACAAAATTTATAAAAAATTTCAAATTATTTTAAAAATAATTTTGGAATTATTTTTCAACCAAATAATTTTTTATCAAAAATATTTGATACCTTTGTATCTTTGTATATTCTTTTTCAAGAAAGAAATTTCAAAAAGAAAAATTTTGAAAAAAATATTATTATAAAAGTAATTATAGATAAAATCGGTTTTAAAGTAGTTCAGTAAAATCAAATCCAATTATATGGATTGATTATAAAAATCAGTTATAATAAATATTTTTTGAATAAGTTAGACTTTAAGTGTGTCTTAGATAGTCTTTTAATTATATTATATGCTATATAACTTATTTGTCTTTTATAAATACATCGGAGAAATTTATTTTTGGTTGTCATTTTTGTGTGTGTTCATGGTTAAATCAAAATATGAAACTAGTAACAGAAATGAGGTAATGTAGTAGTTGAGTAGCATGATGCTTAGGATATTTAGGGTTATGTGATTTTTATTTTTATTGGAACTTTCGAATGAAACAAATTGAAATATATGATTGGTTGTTAACTCTATAAGAAAATGTTGTGTTGATTATTAATTTGATTAAGTTTTTATTATTATTATTATTATTATTATTATTATTATTATTATTATTATTATTATTATTATTTGACATATAGTTTTAAACCATTTTGAGTTGTTCAATAATTTTCACTAATCAAATTCTTTTATCTAGTGATCTCTCTTATGAAAGTTTTTACTAGCAAATTTTGTACTATGTATGTCACTCTTATAAATAAAACGAAAGATAAAGTATGTAAGAGTTTCTTTGCTATGTTTGACAATTGTTTTGTATGAATTCATTAGTGTGTAGACCTTACCTACTTTATTATAATATCGAAGTTAATATAGAGCTAGTTAAAACTAACTTAGTCGGTTAAGAAGTTGTTATTAGGTAGATAACTTGTTATTTTCACAAGCTGTGTATATAGAGAGTTTTTTTTTTTGTACTCATTTACCATCCTTTTCAATTTAAGTCAATATGAATTCTAAAAGTTTTTCCTTTCTAGCAAGCTCTCAAACTTGTTTATGAATGAAGTGAATCTCCACCTCTTTGATTATATGCTTATGTCATATGAGACTAATATTCTCAAATTTTTTCTTTCTTTCATAAACATGCTTGTATTTATGAATTCATAACTTTACTCATTGAGTAATAATCAAAAGTTATAACTTAATAGTATCTTTTATAAGTTTTATGTGTGCTTCTTAGTGTATTTCTTTAAGATATAAGTTATTCTTACTTTGTTTTAGTTTCCATGATCTCTATGATTTTTATAGGTTGTTATGTTCTTAAGTTTGAAGTAGATGGTTGCACAACAAAAGGAAATGAGAGTTTATACCTTAAGTTAAGACTTGTGAAAATAGTTGGATCTTACCTTTGTTGAAAAGTTTTAAAAACATTAAATTTATGAAACTCATTCGATATAGAACGACTAGTAACCATGAGATTTTAGAATTCATTATAACCTGACAAAGCTTCAATGGTTGTAAAATATGGTAGAGATAGACACTACGAGTTGGAATGAATTCAATTTAAGGGAAATGACTAGTTGAGTATACTTAAGTGAGAGTAATACTGCTTGTATTGCTTGAAATAAATCGATTGTGTAAGACTCAACACCAATTATCTAGAATTTGGCATCTCAATCCATACATCTTAATATATTAGAAGCAAGTAAATATAAAGAATATTCCGAATCAATTTAAAACAATTCAACTACCAATCAATTATAGTTTACAATTGTTCAAAAAGACTCATAAGGTACAATAGTCCAACTAAATTCTCAAATTAAACATTTACATAAGCTTTTAATGCAAACAAATGTCTTAATACATTAAAACTAAACAATTAAATTTGGAGTTTTCGCCTCTGGTATTAAGTTGCACCTGAACTGCCTTCAGATGCTATATTTTTAAAATAAAAGGGTGATAATAAATTTTAATGAGCTCTAAAAATAAGGGAGGGGAAGTTTGAAATTATTCTTTTAAAAAAAAAATAGCAGAAAACAAGAAATTTTGATACATCTTAAGCAGAAGCTCTCAACTTCACTTTCTTTTTTAAAAACTGATCTGAAATCATTCTTTTAGAATGATTCTGGAAAACTCCACATTACCTATGAAATCCTTTCCTTGTAAACAAAGAAATGTCGCCCAATTATTTCGATGTGGGTCACCAAGATAATTGAGACCAAAGCGGTAAAGGTGGTCTGGCCAAACCCCAATCAGTGTCTTGATTATTCTCCTTTATCTATTGAACCATGCCTGGAAAACCTTGATTTCCACTGTGAATAAGGCCATGCATTACTCTGATTAATGAGAGTGTACTAAACTTTAAATGTTTTTAAATAAATGTCTTTATTATGTCATGTATGCAATACATCATCCATCTACAACAATTTTAAATAACTTAGCAATATACTAAATCCATAATAATTTAATCCTAAGTTCCTAATTCAAAACTAAAACTAGAGGCAGAAAAATAGAAACAACATTAGAGTCATAAAATTAGTAACAATATCAGAATCTTGAAATTAATAACATTAGATTCATGAAAAAGGTAACAATGTCGGAGTCATGAAAAATCATTTAGATGCAGTTTTAAAACACCTACATGCAAAAAAATTCAATTTCCTCACACTCAACTTCTCCTAATCCGTAATAACCCAAAAAACTTAAGTATCCAAAACCATCATACTAGAAGAAGTTAATATAACATAACTCACAATTTCACATACACATCAGAGGCAACAGCCGTAACGAGCAAAAATCGTGCTCGACAAGCATACTGACCTTAAATGTAGTTATGCGCATCTAATTAAATTTTTCTAACATATCATTCATTCACAAACATCCCACTGAGAAATAAACAACACGCACGCTCTAAATTAATAGAGATAAACTGAAATTTTTAATGAAATTCGTATGGGGTGGATTTCCTTTTTCCTCGCTATTGTAGTTCTTTTCTTTCATTCCCCTTTTTTTCAAACAGCTTCATAATTTTATAATAAAATTAAATCCCCAATGTCACATGATAAAAAAGAAAAACTTTGATAAAAAGAACTCATAGTTTGTGTTAAGGGAGAAGATGAAGTTTGATTAAATTTTGAGCTTTTTTTTCTGTTGAATTGCACTTTGGCTCAAGTTCTCCAATTTTGGGTCATTCTGCTCTGATTGAGTCTAATTTATAGGAGCGTAGGGACATATTTGGACATGCAAGGTTTGAAAACTCTTTTAAATAACTTTAAGAAGCTTTTGGGTTTAAAGGATTTGAAAAATTAAGAAGAATGAGAGGTTTGGAGATTTGGATGATTGTGGGGGTTGCTCATGGTGATAACGGGAAGAAGAAGAAGAAGAAGAAGTATAGTGTACATGTTTAATAAGTATAGTGGAAATTATCTTTGTCCTTCATTTATCCAACTATTACATTAGTTCCCTTTCTGAATTAATCAAAATTAAAACTAATTATTTAATATTTAAATTAACAAATTCATTAATTAACTTCTAAACTTAATAAAATAGATAGGTTATTACATCCTCCACCACTTAAAAAAAAATTGCCCTCAAAATTCAGAGGATTACCTATTGAAAAAGGTAAGGATACTCCCTTTCCATGTATGTGTCTGCCTCCCATGTTGCTTCTTCTACAGAAGATCCTTCCTAGACAACCTTCACTAGGGGAATTTCTTTGTTTCTCAATGATTTTACACTTCTACCTAAAATATGAAGTGGCATTGGGTCATATGTAAGGTTTGATTTGAGTTGGATGGACTCGTGACTCAGAATTTGGTGAAGGTTAGGAATGTATTTCTTCAACTGGGAGACATGAAAAACATTGTGTAGATTGGATAAATTGTGTGGCAAAGCCATTTTGTATGCAAATGGACCTATCCTCTACAATATTTGAAAGGATCCAACAAAACGAGGGTTTAACTTCTTGACGTTTAACACTCTTCCAATGCCAATAGCGGTGGTAACTCTAAAAAAAACACGATCCCCCGCCTTAAACTCCAAAGGCCTTCTCCTAATATCAACATAGTTGTTTTGTCTACTTTGGTCTATCCTTAGTTTATCCTTAATGACCTTAATCTTTTCAGTGGTCTCTTGGATAACTTCAGGACCTAAGATCCCATATCCCCTACTTTTGACCAACATAAAGGTGTCCAACATTTTCTTCCATACAAAGCCTCATAAGGTGTCATGCCAATGTTGGCATGGTAACTATGTAGGGAAATTCTACTAGAGGCAAATGCGTATCCCAGTTTCCTCTTTCCTCTAAAATGCAAGCTCTTAGCATATCCTCCAGAGTCTGAATAGTTATTTCAGTTTGACCATTAGTCTGGGGATGGTAGGCATCACTAAGGTGCAGTCTAGTTCCTAAAGACTTTTGAAAGGCCTTCCAAAACGTGGAGGTAAACTTAGGGTCCCTATCTGATACGATACTAAGAGGCACCCCATGCAACCTCACTATTCCCTTACTGAATAACTTGGCTAGTTTAAGGGTGTTGTAGTTTGACTTTACTGGTAAGAAATGGGCTGACTTAGTTAATTTGTCCATAATCGCCCAAATAGAATCATACCCAGTGTGGGTATGTGGCAAACCTACAACAAAATCCATGTAAATTGAGTCCCATTTCCATTCAGGTATTTCCAAAGGCTGTAGTAATCCTGCTGGCCTCTAATGTTCTATTTTCACCTTTTGGCAAGTTAGGCATTGACCCACAAAAGTAGCCACATCAACCTTCATTCCTAGCCGCCAATAAATTTTCTTAAGGTCTTGGAACATCTTGGTAGATCCAGGATGGACGGTCAGGTTACTTTTGTGAGCTTCCTCTAGTATCAGTCTCTTTAATTTTGAATCCTTAGGTACACAAATTCTTCCCTGAAATAAAATTGTTCCATCTCTTGCCCTTGTAAAGTTTTCTTGGTCTTTTCTAAGTTGGAACTCCTCATCCATCCCTTGAGATTGCCTAATTTGGTCTCTAAAGCCACTAGTTATTTCTAGTTTATTTAAAATAATTCCTCCTTGGAAGATTGTCATATTTAGGTTCAAGTCTCTAAGGATTTCTAGCAATGCAAGTTCTTGGATCATCAGATGAGACATATGTTGGGATTTTCTGCTCAATGCATCGACCACTACATTGGCCTTTCCTGGGTGGTATTTCAGTTCAAATTCAAAATCTTTCAAGAACTCTACCCACCTTCTCTGCCTCATGTTAAGTTCCCTTGGTCAATGAGATACTTTAGGCTCTTGTGATCACTGAAAACATCAAATTATGCTCGATACAGATGATGCCTCCAGATCTTCAAGGCAAACACTATGGCAGCCAATTCTAGATCATGAGTGGGATAATTCCCCTCATGAGGCTTTAGTTGCCTTGAAGAATAAGCCACTACTTGGTTGTTTTGCATCAATACACAACCTAAATCTTTCAAGGATGCATCCCAATACACTTCAAATCTTAAGGTTGGATCTGGTATGACCAACACATAGTGGTTAAATTGGTCTTAAGAGTCTGAAAAGTCTTTTCACATTTTTGATCCCACACATAGGGTTGGTCCTTCCTAGTCAGTCTGGTTAATGGCAGGGCAATTTGGGAGAATTTCCTTATGAATCTACTATAGTACTCCGTCAATCCTAAGAAACTCCAAACCTCTGTCACATTCCTAGGATGTTCCCATTTTAGCACTGCCTCTACTTTGGAGGGATCCACTGCCACTCCTTCCTTATTGATCACATGGCTAAGAAACTTTACTTCTGACATCCAAAACTCACATTTGCTTGGTTTGGCATAAAGTTTTCTAACCCTAAGTACTTGCAACACTATTTGAAGATGACTTGCATGTTCCTCTGGGGTCTTAGAGTATATTAGTATGTCATCTATAAATATTATCACAAACTTATCTAAGTATGGCCTAAAAATTCTATTCATGTAATCCATGAACACAGCTGGGGATTTGGTTACACCAAAGGCATATACAAAAATTCATAGCGCCCATACCTAGTTCTAAAGGTTGTTTTTGGTACATCCTATGATTTTATTCTAATTTGGTGGTATCCTAATCTTAAGTCAATTTTGGAGAACACAGTTATTCCCCCTAATTGATCTAAAAGGTCATCAATTCTGGGCAGATGGTACTTATTTTTTATGGTCACTTTATTCAATTTTCTATAATCTATGCATAACCTCATATTGTCATCCTTCTTCTTTACTAAAAGCACTGGGGCTCCTGATGACTCTTCATCATATGCATATTTTTCATTGTTTTTAGTCTTATTTATCTTTTATTCATTAGTTAATTTAAGGAATTATTTGATATATTTTGTTAATTTTCTTTCTTTTCTTTAATAAAATGTTTATGTTCTTATTTCCTTGATTAAGTAGAGATTTTTCGTAGTTTTTCATTGATACTTTGTTTTAATGCAGTGCTGAATTTTGGTAAGAAATCAACATGATCTATCTGGAGTATTGCAGCCATATCTGGAGTTGTAGATGTCCAATTGGAGTCAAACCAAGTGCAAATGAAAGATATGATCCATTGCTACAACTTTCATGAAGATAGGAAAACCAAATACAGAATCAAAAGAGGAGACAAAGGCACTCAACGCCAGACATAAGATGATATGCGCTTGAAGCGCGCCCGAAGCGCGTTTCGCGATGAAGCCACTGACAATTTGTGCCTGAAGCGCGTGACGCGCAACAAACCACTTAAAACTCGTTTTTATCACTTTTTAAGGATCTTTTGAACTATTGGGAATGGGGATACTTGTGCCCTAACAGAGAAACTCAAAGACAACCGTTTCTAACATCATTGGAGCAATTTTATCAAGAATCATTCTTGTAATTCTTCTTTAATCCTCATCTTTTGTATCTCTGTCATGAGTAACTAAACCCTCTTTGTTAGGGATGAGTGTAACAAGATGAAACCATTATTTTTCTGATTTGATTTCTAGTTATATGAATGCGTTTATAGAATTATTTTTCTCATCTATGTGCTTAAAGCTTATTATTGCTTGATCAACATTAAAATATTATACGATTCGTAGTTTGAAACAGAAGTGAACTTTACGAATGCTTGAGATAAGAAATTCATGAATTTGTAGTCCAGGGATAGAGGATAGATACAGGTCATGAAACAATTTAAATTAGTTGCAGAGACAATAGTTTAAAAAGAGAATTCTTGTACGGTAATACTTAATTCTAATCTTAAATCCACTAAGAAATTAGGGGTTACTTTAGAATTAAAGGTTATGTCACTAAGATATTAGGGCAAGAATAATAAAGAGAATCCAGTAATAATTCAATAACTAGGATTAAATTAGACACAAAGGTTGGGTTCGAAGTGAAACTCATTGATGACTCTTCATCATATGTATATTTTTCATTGTTTTTAGTCTTATTTATCTTTTATTCATTAGTTAATTTAAGGAGTTATTTGATATATTTTGTTAATTTTATTTCTTTGCTTTAATGAAATATTTATGCTCTTATTTCCTAGATTAAGTAGAGATTTTTTGGAGTTTTGCGTTGTTACTTTATTTTAAGGCAGTGCTGAATTTTGATGAGAAATCAAAATGACCTATGTGGAGTATTTCAACCATATATGGAGTTTTAGATATCCAATTTGAGTCCAACCAAATTCAAATGACAGCTATGATCCATAGCTACAACGTTCATGAAGACACCAAAACCAAATTCGAACTCAAAAGAGGACAAACATGCACTAAACTCCATATAGAAGATGTTGCGCGCCGCAAGCGCATTTCGCGCTGACGTTACTGTCCATTCGCAAATCAAGCGCGCGACACATAGTAGAACCCATTAAAACTCATTTTTCCCACTTTTTATGGATCTTTTTGACTATTATGAAGTTGGAAGACTTGTGCCCTAGCATCGAAACTCAAAGACGACCGTTTCTAACATCATTGGAGCAATTTTATCAAGAATCATTCATGAATCATTCTTGTAATTCTTCTTTAATCTCTATCTTTTGTACTTCTGTCATGAGTAACTAAACAATATTTGTTAGGGATGAGTGTAACAAGATGAAACCCTTATTTTTCTGATTTGATTTTTAGTTATATGAATAAGTTTTTTGAAATATTTTTCTCATCTGTGTGCTTAATGCTTTTTATTGCTTGATCAACATTAAAATGTTCTACGACTCGTATTTTGAAACGGAAGTGGACTTTATGAATGTTTGAGATGAGAAATTGATGAATTTGTAGTCTAAGGATAGATGCAGGTCATGAAACCAATTAAATTAGTTGCAAAGGCAATAGTTTAAACAGAGAATTTCTGTATGGTAAGGTTTAATTCTAATCGTAAATCCACTAAGGAATTAGGGGTTACTTTGGAATTAAAGGTTTTGTCACTATGACATTAGGGCAAGAATAATAAAGAGAATTCAGTAATAACTCAATAAAGGAATTCAATAACTATGATCAAATTAGACACCAAGGTTGGATTCGAAGTGAAACTCAACCCTGACATTTTTCTTATTATAAAGGATCAATTCTGTTACTGTTGTTAATTTTAAATATTATTTCAATCAACTTGGAAACTTTTTGTTCAATTTTAGTAATTAAATCTTAAGTAAGAGGAAAAGACGAACGAGGAAAAGAAAAAAGGAAAGATTGATAAAGTTTGAGATTCAATCTATGCCTTGTTCATCAATGTCCAATTGAGAAGGACATGGAAGCAACATCTTTTATTTCTCAAGTTCATGGAATTTCTACCAAACAAAAAGAAGAAGAAGGATGATGTGTTCTTCCTGTCATATATGCCACCTTGACAATATTTGAGGCGTCAAGCTAATGACTTTAGAAGCGCTTCGTGTGAGGCAACCCACAGGTAGAGGTAACTTTTATTTTTTGCAATCTTATTTTTGTTATTTGAATTTGTTTCTTTCTAATTGTGTGTAAACATCCACTATGATGAAGAATTATTAACAACTTGCATTTGGTCTTTGCTCATATCGTTGCTCAATTCGATAAGTTTCACTAATGCATGCATTGTTGATTACTCCTTGGTTGTTGAAGTCTCACTTGCCTTTTTTTTAAAAAAAAAAAATTGCTGCTACATGTTTGGCATCATTTAGATAGTTCATACTCTTTCTTATTATCTTAGCTGTGAGCTTTTGAGTCTAAACACTTTAATTCTTTGTTGTGTGATTATCCAAACATGTGTTATCCCTTTAGAACTTGCACTAATTCTAACTTGCATCATTTGTAATTTATGCATACACTGAGACAATTTTGTTTGGTTGTTTGAGCCTTTCTAACTACCCTATGAACATTTTATCATTCGCTAGCCCCTTTGAGCTTTTCCCTTTTATTTCCGTTACTAGCCACATTAAGCCAAATACCTAACTTTAATTAAATCACTTTACTTGGACTTAGGTAGAAAAAAAATTATTGTTTTGATAAAGTTCTAAGTTTGGGGTTGCTCATGGGATAGAAACCTTTTAAGTATGGGGTGGTGATTCTCACAAAAAGAAAAAAAGAAAAAGAAAAAAATCAAAACGAAAAGAAAAAAAAAGGAAAAAAATTCAGTTTGTGTACTTTGATAAATAATATCTTCTTGGTTCTTTTGTCAATGTTTGAGAATCTCTACAATGAAAATGTGAAGAAAAATAAAAAAAGTGGTAGAATAATTTGAAAATGTATCCCTAACTCAAAGTAGTAAAGCCTATTATCCCAAAATGTCCTACCTTTACCTAAGCTCCATTACAACCCAAAAGTCTTCTAAAAGTGTATGTGTTTGCTGCATTGTGATTGCTAACTAGAATTTTTTTCAAGCATATGGTAGCGTGATGCATGTTCTAGGATTTGAGTGATAAATTCATAACCCTTGCTAAACACTTGAGAGAAATTTTGGCGAGATTATGTGAAGAGAGAGTTGAACTTGATGAATGAATGCTAAAGTATACAAATTGTGTTGCTTTTTTTATAAGCAACCACAAAACATGATGAATGTTTTGTAGTAGCTGGAACTTTGAGAATTGAGTTTGATTTGATTTGAGAAATTCAGTTTAAGTTTGATTTTAACTATACCAAATCTAAAATTAATTGTTGCTTGGGGACAAACAATAGATTAAGTTTGGGGTTGTGATGACTCTTCATCATATGCATATTTTTCATTGTTTTTAGTCTTATTTATCTTTTATTAATTAGTTAATTTAAGGAGTTATTTGAGATATTTTGTTGATTTTATTTCTTTTCTTTAATGAAATATTTATGGTCTTATTTCCTTGATTAAGTAGAGATTTTTCGAAGTTTAGCGTTGTTACTTTGTTTTAACGCAGTGCTGAATTTTGGTGAGAAATCAACATGATCTATGTGGAGTATTGAAGCCATATCTGGAGTTGTAGATGTCCAATTGGAGTCAAACCAAGTGCAAATGAAAGATAAGATCCATTGCTACAACTTTCATGACCAAAACCAAATTCGGATTCAAAAGACGGGATACATGCACTCACCGTCAGATAGAAGATGTTGTGCGCTTGAAGCGCGCCTGAAGCGCGTTTCCCGCTGAAGCACTGCCAATTTGCGCCTGAAGCGCGTGACGCGCATCAAAACACATTAAAACTCATTTTTCTCACTGTGACTATTGGGACGGGGGAGTATTGTGCCCTAACAGAGAAACTCAAAGACGACCATTTCTAATATCATTCCTGAATCATTCTTGTAATTCTTCTTTAATCCCTATCTTTTGTATCTCTATCATGAGTAACTAAACCCTACTTATTAGAGATGAGTCTAACAAGATGAAACTCTTATTTTTCTGATTGGATTTCTAGTTATATGAATGAGTTTATTGAATTATTTTTCTCATCTCTGTGCTTAATGTTTTTTATTGCTTGATCACCATTAAAATGTTCTACGATTCGTATTTTCAAACGGAAATAGACTTTACAAATGCTTGAGATGAGAAATTCATGAATTTGTAGTCTAGGGATAGATGTAGATCATGAATGTAACACCCCAAATTTTATAATAAACTATTTTATCAATGAAATATGATTTTAAATAATTAATTTAGTTTTAAAATTATTTTAGAATACATGTTAATAAATTTCGTGATTAATTTTTGTTATATGAGTGCTTTATATTATGTGATACTTTTATACATATTGAACTACATGAGCAAACGAAATAACAAATGTTATATTTTATATATTTTTCTAAATAATATTTTAGTGTAATATTTTAATGAACGAGATCTTAGAAAGATTTTACGTGTATATACTCGTACCAAATTAATGTAATATTTTACTGTGCGTTTGACTGATATTAAGTATGACATAGTTATATTTTAATTATTTATAATTATTTTCTATTTTTAGTTATTTTATTTATAAATAATTATCTTGAGATAGAATTGATATTGTGTTTGATTTCGTTTATTTTTATATACTTGTTACGATATTGTGATTTTATATATATTTATTGTGATTTAGTAATTAATATAAAATATTGATGTTATATTTATTTATTTTATAATTTTGACTATTTTCTAATATGCTAGTATTATTATAATGTGAGTATTTTTAGAAATAAGTATAATTGTAGAGATTATTTTGAATGTGAATGTTTCAATTATTAGTAATATGTTTTTTTTATATTGATTAATTTAATTACTCTAATTTATAAAATATTAGTAATGTTTAGAAAACTGTGTTTGGAAAAATATTAAAAAGGAGATTAAATAATTATTAATTTTGTTTTAACAAAATAAAAATAATAATAGTAAAACAAAAACATAAATAAAGGGACCAATAGGTTTGACTCATGTGTGAATCCTAATTGTTAATAAAATAAAACAAATAAAAAAGGGAAGGGAGTTGGAAGGGCACCCGTAAAACCAAAGAAGAAACACAACAATAATCTATCGTTTGACACCGGTGATCGATAACTGTTCCAAAAAACGTTTTCCATTTTCACCCAAATATGAGTATGTTATTTCATTCATTTAACTAGTCAATTAAACATAATTTTCTAGATTTTTAACAACCCCAAATTCTCTCTAAAATACACGACTTCTCCGTTTGTAGAATTCGTTATTTTGCACCGTTCTCCTTCACCGTAAGTCCGATTTGAGTGAAACCAACGCCAAAAATACCGTGTGAAAAGTGGCTATATTATCAACTAATTGGTTTTCTGATTTGTGGTAATTATCCTTGACCGAATTTGGAATTTAGTTTTTAGAGTATCTTCTCATAATTTAATTTTAAGGTTTATCTATAAACTATCGAGTTAGATAGATTGAAGGACAAAGAGTCAATGAACAAAAGTTGTTTGCTCATAAAATCATATTTGTTTGTGAAAGCGTCGAAATAAGGTAAGGGGTGAGAAATCGTTTGAATTCATGAGTATAATATATTGTGAAATGAACGAGAAAACTGTATTTCCCAACAATTCATCTGGGGTTCGCTACGTAAGGCAGTAGCCCTTTGAGTGATAAATTAATTAATGTGCAAAATAGAAATTGTGAGATTAAAATATAGAATAGAAATACTTATAAGGTGTTGATTGATTCGTTAAATGTGTGATAATTAATATTATTGTGATATTTGATTTAATTTCGTTAATTGTTGGACATTTGATATTATTGTGATATTTGATTTAACTTTGTTAACTGTGTGGTATTTGGTATTATTGTGATATTTGATTTATTATCGTTAAATGTGTGATATATGATATTATTGTGAAATTGGATGTCGAATGAATTTTATTTATATGTTTGATTAGACAGGTTTAGGTAAAGTGATAATAAAATGTAGATGCATTTTGATAAGTTTATGTGATTATGATGATGTATAATTAATAATAATGATGTTATAAATTTGTGATGAGTCTATGTGATGATGTATGATTGATGTTATAAGATTGTGATGAGTTTATGTGATGACGTATGATTAATGATAATGATGTTATAAATTGTGATGAGAATATTGAAGTAATCTCATAGTTGATGAAATAATTGTGATTCAAATTTGTGTTTGAGATGACGGTCTTAATGGAGTACCATAGGCCAACGAGGGGAGAAAATAAATATTGAGAATTTGAGAAGTAGAGATTATTTTGTCATCATATAGGTAGGGTCTGACAAGCCCAGTGATTCCGGGGAAGTACAATTGAATGAGTCTTATCGTGGCGGTCTGCTGTTGAGCCTTAAGGCAAAATTGTTAGACCTTGGAGGTATTCGGGTGGGGAATTCCTAGGTGACTTGGAGGTAACACTCTAAATGTCGGGAGCTACTATGCAACACACGTTTACCTCGACTGTCGCATATATGTGTCTCGGGTTGAGTTGAGGGGATCTATGAGGACATGGCCAATTTGAATTGTCCGTCCACTGGGATGGTGGCATAGTATCAAACCTCCTAACCAAGTACTTCAGAGTTAGAATGGTACCACATTGTGAAGTAGAGTCTAAGCTCATGCATATCATTGCATTTCCTTGTGATTGTTTTATTGTGATTGATGTGTTTCAAAAGTAATAATAATTACTCTTAAATGATTTGATGAATATTATAATGAGATGATTATTTTACTTGAGTGACTTTGATGTTATAATATGATACTATTTACTTAAATATCTTGATATATTGTAATGTGATTATAATAAGGTCTATTATGATTGTTGCGTGTTCTTCTTACTTATATTATATTATTAACATGATTTCGAAACTCACCTCCTTCGTTGTTTGTGTTTGAATGGCTTGGCCATGCGTTTGCGAAATCGTAGTTATTACAGGTTAATAAGTCTTGAAGTTCAGGTTTGGGAGAATCCCCGCTCTGATAGGTGATACCGAGAATGAGAGTCATAAGTGTATTTTTATTTATTTAATTAGAAACAAATTTTTAGATGAAAATCTTATAACTACAACTAAACTTTTGGAATTAAGAAATTATATTTAAATCAAGTTTATGGAGATTGCATTGTTTTATGAGTGGAAAAAGTTTAAATTGTTTCTTTTTAATTTTGAGAATTGTGATATCCTAAATTAGTTATAAAAGTTTTTATTTTCTTGAAAACAAATTTTCCTTATCCGCTGCGAATTAAAATTTTAAAAATTCTTGTATGAATTATTATATATTATTTTGGAGTTTATGTTGTCATAATGAAACCAGTTAAATAAGTTGTAGATGCAATAGTTTAAAAAGAGAATTCATGTATGGTAATGCTTAATTCTAATCTTAAATCCACTAAGGAATTAGGTGTTACTTTGGAATTAAAGGTTCTGTCACTAAGACATTAGGGCAAGAATAATAAAGAGATTTCAGTAATAATTCAATAAAGGAATTCTATAACTAGGATCAAGTTAGACACAAAGGTTAGATTTGAAGTGAAACTCATCTCTGGCATTTTTCTTATTATAAGGATCAATTTTATTACTGTTGTTAATTTCAAATATTATTTCAATCAATTCAGAAACTTTTTGTTTAATTTTAGAAATTAAATATAATTCTAAAGTAAAATGCAATCCTTGATTTCGACACTTGGCACTACCGTTTTATTTATTACTTGCAATGATTTAGTACACTTGCTGAAACGTTATAAGTTCCCCAAGGAGACACACTTGGTTTGATAAACTGCTTGGTTATTAGGTCCTCTAATTGGTTTTTCAACTCACTTAATTCTAATGGGGACATCTTGTAAGGGGCAATGGAGATTGGTCGTATTCTAGTAACCAAGTCTATTGAGAACTCTATTTCTCTTTCAGGAGGCAAAGATATCACATCCTCAAACTCACTGACTACAGGAATATTGGAGTAGATATCTGTTGGTCAAGGAGGGTACTTTGGTTTCCTCTAATTGGGGATTTCCTGGAGGAATTATGACTTTCCCTCCATGACAAATCAAAGTTACTGAATGATCGGACATCCAATCCATTCCTAATATGATGTCTAAGCCCTTAAGGGGTAAACCAACCAAGTTTATTAGAAAAACTATATCATACAGGGTGATTGAACATTGGTGACATAATAAGGAGGTCTCTATTGAATTCTTAGTTGCAGTGCTTACGACTAAGGGAGAAAGCATTTCAAGTACATGGAGATTATGTTGTAAAACGAAATCAGAATAGATGAAAGAATGGGATGCAGTAGTGTCAAACATGACAATTAAAGGGATTTCATTTATGAATCCAATGCCAGTTATTAGATTATGATTCATACCTTTCTTTGCATTGAGAGCAAAGACCCTCCCAGTGTTAGGCTTGTTTGGGTTGGACTCTATTTGTTTTTGGCGTACTGGAGAAGAGGGAGCTATATGGCCAGGCAGTTTGCAGTAGTAACAGACTTTTCCAACCAAGCACTCTCCCCCATGATCTCTGCCACACTTAAGACACTTATTTGCTCTTGGGGAACTAGAGGTATGTACTTGTTTTCCCTTCCCTTGAGGAGTCTTTACTTTCAACTATTGGCCAAATTTTTCATATTCTCTCTTTTTGTTGCCACTTAGCATGCCTCTCCTCTTGTACCTTCTTTAAATTGTCTTCAATAATGCAACTCTTGTGTACAACAGTAGAATAGTTAGTAAGTTCCATATGGCCTATGTTCCATCTGATTTTATGCCTCAATCCTCAAACTGGTTTATCTTCCATTCTTCATTGGGTGCATACTGGGCATGTGGGGAAAATCTGGCCAGTTCTTCAAACTTAGCAACATACCCTGCAAGAAACATGTCTCCTTGTTGCAGGTGCACAAACTCCAACTCTTTGTCTTATGGCACGTTTTGGATAATACTTGTCCAAAAAGGCCACCTCAAAGTGTTACCAATTCATAGGGGTTCCTTGAGTCTGAAGATAAGTCCTTACACTACTCCACCGATACTTTGCCCCACCTTTTAGTAGATGGGTAGCAAATGCCACTTTTTGTTCTTCAGTACAAGGCACTACTTCAAATGTCTTCTTAATCTCATCCAGCCAAGCTTGGGCCTCTAAGGAATTGTGGCTGCCCTGAAATGTTGGAGGGTACAACTTAAGAAAATCATAAAACGCCCTATTGGCATTTGGAGTGCCATCTCTTTGCATTGCCATTTGTTGCACCAAAATATGGGTAGTCGTTGCTTGCATTCGAATAGCTTCCATAACCCTTTTCCCATGATTCAAGAGTGGATGGTGGAGTCATACTATCTTCAAAGGCAAGATTTCTCCTAGATCCTTCAGCCCTAATTCTGCATACCATACACAAAATACTAAGTTGATCAGACTTAATATTAGGTGAAATGATAATTAGAATGTATAGTAAAAGAAAGCTATTCTAATTCCAAACACATAACCCATAGTCCTATTGAATCAACATGGCTCTCATACCAAAATGTAAGACTCAACACCAATTATCTAGAATTTGGCATCTCAATCCATACATCTTAATATATTAGAGGCAAGTAAATATAAAGAACAGTCTGAATCAATTTAAAACAAGTCAACTACCAATCAATTATAGTTTACGATTGTTCAAACAGATTCATAAGGTACAAAAATCCAACTAAATTCTTAAATTAAACATTTTCATAAGCTTTTTAATGCAACAAAGGTCCTAATACATTATAACTAAACAATTAAATTTGAAGTTTTAGCCTCTGGTATTAAGTTGCACCAGAACTACCTCCAACAGCTAAATTTTTAAAATAAAAGGGGTGAGAATAAATCTCAGTGAGTTCTAAAAATAAGGGAGGGGAAGTTTGAAATTATTATTTTAATAAAAAAATGCAGAAAACATGAAATTCTGATACATCTCAAGCTGAAGCTCTCAACTTCACTTTCTTTTTTAAAAACTGAACTGAAATCATTCTTTTAGAATGATTCTGGAAAATGGCAAGTGACCTCTGATATCCTTTCCTTGTAAACAAAGAAAGGTCGCACAATTATCTCGACGTGGGTCACCAAGATAATTGAGACCAAAGGGGTAAAGGTGGTTTGACCAAACCCAAATCAGCGTCCTAATTGTTCTCATTTACTTGTTGAACCATGCCTAGAACAACTTGATTCCCACCGTGAATAAGGCCATGCATTACTCTGATTAATGAAAGTATATTGAACTTGAGATGTTTTTATTAAAATGTCTTTATTTTGTCATGTATGCAATACATCCTTCATCCACAACAATTTTAAATAACTTAGCAATATACTAAATCCATAATAATTTAATCCTAAGTTCCTAATTCAAAACTAGAACCAGAGGCAGAAAAATAGAAACAAAAATCAGAGTCATAAAATAAGTACTAATATAAGAATCATAAAATTAATAACAACATTAGATTCATGAAAATGGTAACAACGTCGAAGTCATGACAAATCAATTGGATGCAATTTTAGAACATCTACATGCGAAAAATTTCATTTCCACACACTCAATTTCTCCTAATCCGTAATAACCCCAAAAAACATCAGTGTCCAAAACCATCATACTAGAAGAAGTTAATATAACATATCTCACAGTTTCATATACACATTAGAGGCAACAGCAGTGACGAGCAAAAATCGCGCTCGACAAGTATACTGATCTTAAATTTAGTTATGCACATCTAATTAAATTTTCTTAACACATAATTCATTCACAAACATCACACCCAGAAATAAACAGCATGCACGTTCTAAATTGACAGGGATAAACTGAAATATTCAATGAAATTCGTATGGGCTTGATTTCCTTTTTCCTCGCTATTTTAGTTCTTTTCTTTCATTCCCTTTTTTTCCCAAACTACTTCATAACTTTGTAATAAAATTAAATCCCCAATCTCACGTGATAAAAAGAAAAATTTTAATAAAAAGAACTCACAATTTGTATTAAGGAGAAGATGAAGTTCTGATTAAATTGGTTTTTGAGGTCTTTTTTTTTTGTTGAATTGTAGCTTTGGCTCAAGTTCTCCAATTTTGGGTCATTCTGCCCTGATTGAGTCTGATTTATAAGAGTGTAGGGACATATTTGGACATGCAAGGTTTGAAAACGGTTTTAAAAAACTTTAAGATGCTTTTGGTTTAAAGGATTTGAAAAATTAAGAAAGGTTTGGAGATTGGTATGATGATGTGGTTTGCTCACGGTGGTAACGGGAAGAAGAAGAAGAAAATGTGGTTTGAAAAAAATGAGGGATTTTTTGTTTGTTTGTGTTTACATGTTTAAGAAGTATGGTGAAAATTATCTCTTTGCCCTTCATTTATCCAACTATTACATTAGTGCCTTTTCTGAATTAATCAAAATTAAAACTAATTATTTTATTTTTAAAATAACAATTTCATTAATTAATTTCTAAACTTGATAAAATAGATAGGTTATTACAGATTTCTTTGAGTGAGGTAAACGAGACTTGCATTTTAAGACTTAGAAAGTGACTCATTAGGAAAAATAAATAAATAAATAAATAAAATGATAAGTATTGTTCAGTAAAAAAAATAAAAAGAGGGAGTTGATCTTGGTAAGAGTTGTTAAGCATGTGTACTTAAATTAAACATTCAATTAAGTATATTTAATCTTCTAAATAATTTTCTTAAAATAAATAAGTACATTGTGTTAGTGTTTTATGTGTACTATAATGTGTTTTTGATAAAAATCTAGAACTTTTGTTAGAGTTGTTATAAATCCATCTTGTGTATAAAACTTAATAAAAAAAATATATATATATTCAAATCTTATGTGTGATGTGCAATTATGTGAAATTGTTTTCCCTCATTTACTATGATTATGAACTTTAATTCTTGATTTTTAAGGAGTTGCTGCATATTATATGAATTCTTATATGTGTCTAAATTTGAAATTCTTAAGACTATTAAATAATTTAAAAATGTTCTTCTTACCTTACTAAAGTGAAACTGGTTGAGTAATTGATGATATTATTTAACTTTTTTTAAGAGAAGTATAATATTGTTGGATAAGTTAGCTGAACTCGACAACGTATCTGATATGTGTGTTATTTGATTCAACCAAATGTAGTAAGTTTTTGTTGATTAAATTCACATGTTTAGTTTTACCTATAAATAATACTGATTAATCATGATATTTGATTCATAATTGAGTTGTTGAATATAATGTGTTAAATTCATTTAGTGTGTCATGTTAGCCTATATATCATGCTAAGCAAATTGATTTTTGACATATTGTCCTTAAATGAATAGTGAATACCTTAAAATGTTTACGAACTAAAATTGAATGTCGAGGGTCGTTAGTTAGATATTAGTTCGTTTATTATTCACTACAAATTTCGAGGACAAAATTTCTTTAATGAGAAGATAATTGTAACACCCTAAATCTAATAAATTATTTTATTAATAAAATAAAATTTAAATAGTTAATTTATTGTTAAAATTATTTTAGAATATATGTTGATATTTTGGGATTAATTGTCTTTATATGTGACCTTTATGTGATGTACTAATCTTGTACATATTAGATTAAACACGTGATATTAATAATAAATATTATTATATTTTATTATTTATATTTTTCTAAAAATAAAAGTATTTTAATAAAATATTTTAAATAATAAGTAAAACAAGTTCTTACTTACGTAAGTCAAACAACAACATATACAAACATTTCACACCAAATTATACATCACAAAAGTACATGTTAAGAAAAGTGAATGCCCATACCTCCTGATGCTTTTCTTAAATTACACTAAAAAAATTGCACGTCTTGGTTTATTATGTTCGCACCTTCATATGACATCGTTTTACATAATGCATATAAAATTTAGACTCTGGACTCTACTAGACTTTCGTTTGAGTTCACATCACAATTAAATCTCTACTTTAAAATTCCTAAAGTAACACAAAACACTTGAGAATTAAAATCCATTTACTTAGTACACAAAATTTGAAATAGAGGTAACAACTCGATTTTTTTTTGAATGAATCTTTGTATGAAAATTTCTTTAACACGTACTTGACTCACCGTTTAAAGAATTTGTAGCCACAGTTCCAACACTTTTAAGAATGTACTTAATAATTTAAATGTCATAAAATTAAAGCACTATTAAGGATATTGGCATCCAACTTCCATCCATATTAAATGATAATTTACTTTGATTGTTAAATATAAAGGATATTAGATTGTTAATTGAATAAGATGATAGTTTCTATTGTTGGAAACTATATGGAGGTTTACTATTTATATATATCATTTGTTGTTACTTAAATCATTTGATTTTTCAACAAGTTTACTTTTAGTAAGAGAAAGATTTGCATTTTAATTTTTAATATCTTGTAACTTTGAAAACTCTTTAGAAGGATTGTGGATTTGAAGAAAAACTAAGAGAGACATGTCCAAGTTTTTGAAGCAAAAGTAAAATAAAGTTGTTTTATTGGAAGAAAGATGTTTTAGCACATAGTATACCTTGTACCATTTTGTGTAGATTTTTTTAAGGTCCTTTTTGGGTATGCTATTTCAAATTGCTTAAATCCATTTCAACCCATTTTGAATTTAGTGATATTGGACATTTTCATATAATTGAAGATTCAAATGACCTACTTTTACATCTTTTAAAACAGTTTTTTCTTCTTTTTGTCGTTGTTGTGTATTCACTACAAAAAAAAAAAAAAAATCTACCGTGACATTTAACTTTTAGTGATATCTCATCTTTTGTCACGATAGTTACTTTTAGTTACAGGTAGATTGTCACTTATTCTCATTTAATATCAATTCATCATAACTTAAAAATAAAAACTCAAATATTCACATCCAAAATAATATTCAAGTCTATCCAAACAACAATTCACCCTAAGTATATGATTTCGTTCCTATTTCGATATGTGAAGTTTTTTTTCCCTATTTGTTCTCAAATTTGCCCATTTTGATCTCAAGCTTTTCTCGATTTCTTATCATTTTTCCGATTCTGGTTCTGAATTTCTTCATCGTTTTCTAGATTTATGGTTATGTGTTTTGTTTTCTGAAAATTTGCATTTTCAATTTGCGTATTTGAATTTCTTTTTTACATTTTCTTTGCACTACAAGAAAATAGACATGAATCTACATAAGCTTATAGTGACAACATTAAAAACTGTAGGTATAGATACGTTGTTGGTATATGTGTCTTATACCTTCAGTGACATAAATTTGTCACTAATTGTTATAATGATACACTTAAATCTATGATTATAGACATCAAAATTGAAAAATAAATACTTTTTAAAGGAACCAAAATCTTAATTGTTTTGTGAAAAAATGTTTATACAAAATTTTCATAATGTAAACCAAAAAAATTTCAATGGAGGTAAAATTCTAATTTTTTCAATGTAGCAAAATTCGATGGAGCCAAAATCTAAATTTTTTCAACGAAGACAAAAAAAAAAAAAATTCAATTGAGTCAAAATCTAAATTTTTTCAATGCAACCAAAAAAGAAATTTAATGAAGCCAAAAATCAATTTAATGGAGCCAAAATCTCACTACTGCCAACTAAACCCTTCTCAAAACTAAACCCAGAATACGTTAAACTCTTTCTTCTCTTTCACCCAAAACCTCTCAATCTCTAAATCCCTAACCTCTCAATCTTGAGCATGTTAAACTCCTTCTCCTCTTTCACCCAAAACCTCTTAATCTCGAGCCCCAATCCGTTGCCTTCTCCTTCTCATCGTCGATTAATCCCGAGCCCCAATCTATTGCCTTTTCGCCTTCGTTCAATCTCGAGCTGTGACCACCGTTCTCGCCGTCACTGTGACCGTTCTCGCATCACATCCACTGTTCTCGTCGTCGCTGTGACCGTTATTGCATCACATCCACGATGACAGAGTGACCACCAGCGCCACCGTGACCTGACCCTGTGACCACCGCTCTCGCACCACCTGTAAATTTTGAATTTCTGTACTGTTTATGAATTTTCGCTCCACCTGAAGCTGTGACCTTAGTTATATGTAATTTCTGTGTTGTTTTGAATTTTTCGCGAGTTTGATTGCGAGTTAGGGTTCATTTTAGGGATTAATTTTGAATTTTCGTGAGTTTGATTGAGAGTTAGGGTTCATACTAGAGTTTCTGAGAGTTCCTTTTTTAGCCTGTTAATTTTTTAGGACTTGCATTAAGTAAAGTAGAGGGTAATACAATTTAGTTACCCTTTTAGAATGAAGAATATGTCATGAGCAAACTTAAAGGAAACCTGTTTTTTCGTTGATTTTTTTAGGAAATGAATTTTCATGGATGTTGCACTACTTTTGAAATGTACTTGTAGAATCAAACTTATTAGTCGGTGGTGATTAAAAAGTAAACCATATTATGTGAACGTTATTTTATGGCTAAGATGAATAACTAATTTCATGCATGGGACTTGTTTAATTTCATATATTTTGTTTGTTGGTCTATTAGTTTTTCTCAATAAAATAGGAAGTTGATGAGAAGAAAAAGAAACACAAACAATGTCAAGCGAAGTCAAGTATTAATTTTGAGACAGTTCGACCCATTGGTGAGGAAGGGACAACTCTTACCTGTTTCATTGGTAGTGTGGCTAGAAGGCATCAATATGCTCCTATCGACTACAAATCGTGGAAAGTTATGCCAAACGATTACAAAGAAGAAATGTTGAAATTAATAGAGGTATTGTGATTATTCATTTAACTAATATAACATGTTTTTTTAAGATGACAATTGAGATGTACAATTAACAGGTCTTATTAACATGTCTTATTACAATTATATTTAGCACACTCAAACTACATCGTATTTTGTCAAACATTTAAAAGAAGTACATCTTAATTGATGACTGTAAGAATATTGATTATTTATAATTTTAGTATAAAGATCCTATAATTTTAATACTATTTGATTATTTATATTTTCTGTCGTATTCGAATTGTTGGCTCAGTCAATATTATTTTGTGCTATTATTGAGTTAGAAGTTTCATACTAGATATATTGTGAATTTATTGCATACATTATTGCTGGTTTTTCTATTTATCTTTATTAATTGGTGTGAATTCTAGTATAAAGATGCAAGTGAAATGTGTACTAGGTAATCCTATGTCTAGAGGCTTAATTAAATTGTGAATTAAGCAAGTGGCGCTGATGACTTGAATAAACTAGGAGTCTATTGGTTATTAAATTTTCATTTTACATGTTTAAAAATAATACTGATTTGGGCTTTATGTTATACACTAAGGTTAGCATAGAAATCTGTTATGTTCTTCCACAACCACTTTCTAGAATTTTTTGGGAATATTTTACAATTTTGAACTTTATAGCAACATTATCGAACAAGTATTTTTTCTTTAGTTTGTTTAAAATTAAAAAAATGCAACTAGTGATTCAACACATTAATCCTTCTCGTGTGTCATTGCTTACATGTTTTCTTGCTGATCATTACTGTTCATACAGAACATGATTATATTTCTAATAACTCTATTTCTTTCATCTTATTTTGAGGATGTGTCCTGTTAGAGGTTTTATGAACATGGAGGGGAGATGCAGGTGGCACAAGATTCCCCCCTAAAGCCATCAATGGATTTATTTGCTATCTCGGGTGAGCGTTTTTTGCTGCAAGAATCTTAATCTTGCAAGAAATGTTTTTTCTTTTCAACCATGTTTCAGACATAAAATACGAATCCTTATGTGCATGAAATATACTCTGAAAGGCATTATACTTTTGTAATTATGGTGAGGTAGTGGTGATGTTTAATTTTCTGTTGAGTTGATTGTTATATAAATTTTGGTCATACCTGAAGTCCCTAGATTTATTTTGCTGAAAAGTAACCAAGGTGGTTTTTTCCGACATACCGTTTTTTTATTACTGTTTTATTTTATTTGATGTTTTCCCTAGATTTATTTTGTTGAAAAGTAACCAATTATTTGATGTTTTCTATAACTTGCTTATTTTACCTGGATTATGTGCAAACAATCTTTGTAGGTTTTACTATGCCAGAGTGCTTTCCAGGAGATACTTAAGCAAATGATGAACAAGCAGTCTTCTGATGATGCAGGTGTTACTTCTGGAGAACTTTTGGAAGAGATCGTTGCCAAAGAAAGCGCAAGTATCATGAAGAACTCACGAAGGAAAAGAGAGGACATAGGCAAAGGCTTAGTTCATGATCAATATCAACTAAGGGATGCAAAGGCTGGAAAAGTGATGCAAATGCTTAGAACTTGATCAATATCAACTAAGGTGTTGTTTCTTTTGTTATCTACTGATTTGAAACGCTGGAAAAGTGATATTTTGTTGATCAAATATTTTGTTTAGGAAGATGATTATTGTTATTTATGAAATTAGTTTGTAGTTTATCACAATAAATGTTAAGAAACTCATTCTAACTTCTATTTAAAGTTTATTGAATCTTTTAAAGTAAAATAACTATTTATTGTATGTTTTAATAGAATTTGTAAAATTAAATTATATTTTATTGTATGTTTCAATGGCATTAGTTAATAAAAATAAATTAGAATTTTAAATATAATTTTACTGATATTAATAATTTAGAAAAACAATTAGTAGGGAGATAAAATAAAATAAATTTAATAAATAATAATAAGTTTTAGTGACAGACAATACTGTAGGAATATATCAATTTTTTTATTTATATTTATCTAGTTTTTAGTGACAGATAATACTGTAGAAATAGATCAATTTTTTATTTATATTTATCTAGTGTTTAGTGACAAACAATACTGTAGGGAGAAATTAAAAACATATAGTGACAACTCTCAGAACATGGAGTGACAATCCTCAAAGTGTAGCAAGACGCATCCTTAAAGTTGACAGTGTATCTGAGTGTCACTCAAAGTATTATTGACGTTTATCTACAGTTTTTAACTTTTAGTGACAAACTTTGTGTGTTACAATAAGTCAATTTGTTTTTGTAGTGATTGGATGTTTGTTGGAATTTGTGATTAAGGGTACAAGATTGCAACCCTTAACATTTGCCTCTCGCCTCATGTCCAATCTCAAAGGAAAATAATTTGAGGATTTTACTCCCTAAACAAAATTGAAAATTACTTTTGTGAATGACAAGATCTCACTCTTTTTTGTTATCAAGTGTTGGTCTTTTTTGTATCTCTAACATTTTCTCTTTGTTCCACAATTTGTTTTCTTAAAGTTGTTTTCCCCATTTCTTTTATTTTGCTATAAATATGTCTTTTTGTTATTTTTGTAATAAATTATTTTCACACGTCACTGTTGAGAATAAATGAATCTTTGACAAGATCAAAGCTACTAGCAAGTAAATTTTAAGTTGTATGAAATTTTTATGATTCATAAACTTGGTATCTTTGTTTTTAATGAAAATTTAAATTAACCTTTTATTCCCTCTCAATTACCAAAAAAGAACTTAGCGAGGTAGGGAATTCAATAACTCTTTTTGTTCCGTAGATAATTGGAGTCGGTAATTCAATAGCAAATTGGGATGGCAACAAAATTCTAAATGCGGATATCCATCTAAACATGTTCATGTTCTGATTCTGATTTAGGTTGGAAAAATCTGTTTGCTTGATTGCGGGTGTTAGTTTCTCTGAAATTAAAACTCAGGGACGGATTTGGAGCGTTGATATCTACCTCGCACTCGAATCCGCCCTTCCAATAATATTATTATCATTTTTAAATTTTATATACATGTACATATTCATTATTTTTTAAATATTAAAAATTACAATCTCCTCTCTATAGAAAATATGATTTTAATATTTGTTTAATTTTATTATTATATAAAAATAATTATTTTACTATATTAATTATAACTAATATGATTTTTAAAATTATTATTTTATATATATATATATATATATATATATAAATGGGTGTGAGTATGGACGATGAAACCCAAACCTCGTCACAGGCGGGGATGGAGATCTAAATTTTACTCCTAATAAAAAACAGAGACGGGTGCAAATTTTCTCCGACTAGTCGGATGCGGAGATGAGAGAGGAAAACCCGCCCCAACACCATCCCGTTGCCATGCCTAATAGCAAAGACTATATATATATATTTGAGTAAAAGTGAATATTTTTGGTTACACTTAAAGGTGAATATATCATTCTTCAGCAAGTTTATTTTTAATAAGAGAAATATTTTAATTTTAATTTTTAATATATTCTGAAAAAACATTTACAAGGATTGTGGATTTGATGAAAAACCAAGAGAAACATGTCCATGTTTTGAAGCAAAAGCAAAATAAACAATGTAACAGCTACAAGAGAGACATGTCCATGTTTTGACTGATGCATTTCTTCTTTCTTTTTTCATATTTATGCTATTACATCGTTGTGATAACTTGATATACTCTTTTGTTATAACCTAGACAATGTTGATGGTTCAATTGAATCAAAGCATAAAAATAAGGAAGAACAATACTAACAACGATAATGTTTAAGTGTTGTCAATGTATGGCAATATAGTGTTGTCAATGTATGGCAATAATTAACATGGTAATAATTCATATCATATCTTTTTTGCAGAATACTATTAAAATTTATTTGTTTCAATATCATTTTTTGGCTTTCACTTTTTAGTTTATTCAAAATAACTAATTTATGTCCTTGCACATTCTCTCTTCAATATTTTCTATTGGAAGAAAGATGTTTTAGTATATTGTATACCTTCCACTTTTTTGGTTATACTTTTTTAAAGTTCTTTTTTTTTTTTAAATTTTTTTTTTTTTTTTTTTTTTTTTTTTTTTTTTTTTGCGTATGCTATTTCAAGAACACTTAGTCATTCTTAATATTTTTATTTATCTGCAAGATAAACATAAAAAATGTGTGAGTATGCAGACAAAATATTAATTCAAAATATATAGGCATCGAAACCTTATAAAATGTGTGAGTATCAATTATAATACTGCCGTATAAACCATATACATGTTACATATATTTTTTACATGTTACTTAATTAAAATACGGATTTTCGATATTTAATTAGTTAAAAGATAAATATGTATTTAATAATAATAATAATAATAATAATAATAATTGTGTAAATTGAGGAAAATGGTGCACTTTCTTCGAGTGTTGTAAACTAAAGGGCTTGACAACCTAAAGTAACGATAATTTCTGAAAAGAAAAGCCTATCAAATACGTCGCTTTCTGCATTTTTAGGAAAACTTCAAGAACATGAAATTGAACTTGGAAGGCTAGAAAATAATGAAATTCAAGAAAAGAAACCAAAGAACATTGCCTTAAAAGCAGAGTCAAAAGAGCAAATCAAAGATGAGAATTCAGATGGCGATAAGAACATCACATTTCTAGTAAAGAAATTTGGTAAGTTCCTTCAAAATGATAAAACTTTTAAGAAAAGGAAAACTTTCAGGAAGAAGGATGTCTCCACTACAAATCAAAACTTAACTTGTTTTGAGTGTGGTAAGCAAGGACACATAAAAGCAGAGTCTCCAAAAACTGTCAAGAAAAATGCTCTCAAGAAAAAAGTATTCAAAAATGTCTATATAGCGTGGGAGGACTATGAAGTCAGTTCATCCTCAGATTCAGAAAGTGACGAATGTGTAAATGTTGCTTTGATGACATAACACCAATCCGACAAAGAAGAAGAGGTTAGTAACAAAGATTCTTCTCATAATAATGATGCTAATAGTGAATTAATTATTAAGTGTAATAACACTCAAAATGCAACAAAATAATTACTTATGGAATGCAAAATCCTGTACAAAAGAGTGTTAACTCAAAAGAAACAAATTTCATCTCGAATTAAGAAAATTGACACTATGAAAAAAGATTCTGAAAAATTAAAACATAATTTTATAGGCAATAAGTGTGATTCTATTTCTTTTAAAATTGTCCGACTAAATAGGGTCATTGAAGGATATGAAAAGGGACAAGTTGGATTGGAAAATATTCTTAATATGCAAAGATATTCCAATGACAAGAGTGGTCTTGGTTACTCAAAATTTGAAAAAACAAGTATTAATAAAACCACATTTGTTAAGGCAAGTGATCAATCCAACAAAGAGAAAGTTATAATTATGCAAAATGATCATCATTACTAGAAGAAGAATTTTGTTCAAAAGAAACCTCATATATATAAATATAGAAGTAAATCTATCCCGACATGCTTTTATTGTGGTCTAAATGACCACACACCTAATGTTGGTCATAATAGGATTTTGGTGTTCCAAATGGGCATTATGTATGAGTCAAGAAAGATACTAATACTAATTGACCCAAAGCACTTTGGGTACCTAACAAATTATGACCTTGTTTTGTAGGAATGCATACAAAGTACCTCTAATATGTGGTACTTGGATAGTGGATGTTCAAAACACATGACTGGTGACAAAACAAAATTGTTAGCTCTAACTCTTCAAGTCAAAACATCAATTGCTTTAAGTGTGGTAAGCAAGGACATATAAAGACAGAGTGTCCAAACATTGCCAAGAAAAATGCTCTAAAAAAGAAAGAATTCAAAAGGCCTATATAGCATAGGAGGACAATGAAGTCAGTTCATCTTCGAATTCAGAAAGTGACGAATGTGCAAATGTTGCCATGATGGCATCACATCGATCCGACGAATAAGAGATTCGTAACAAAGACTCTCCTCATAATAATGAGACTAATAGTGAATTAATTATTGAATATAATGATGCTCAAAATGCCATTAAAGATCTACTTATGGAATGTAAAAATCTGTTCAAAATAGTGTCAACACAAAAGAAACAAATTTCATCACTTCAAGAGAAAATTGACACTATGGAAAAAGATTATGAAAAATTAAAACATAATTTTACATGCAATAAGTGTGATTCTCTTTCTTTCAAAATTGTCCAATTAAACAGAGTAATTGAAAGATATGAAAAGGGAAAAGATGGATTGGAAAATGTATTAAATATACAAAGATATTCAAATGACAAGAGTGGTCTTGGTTACTAAAAATTTGATAAACCAAGTATAAATAAAACCATCTTTGTTTAAGCAAGTGACTAATCCAATAAAGAGAAAATTATAATTATGCAAAGAGATCATCATTATAAGGAGAAAATTATTCAAAAGAAATCTCATATACATACATATAGAAGTAAATCTACTCCTACATGCTTTTATTGTAGTCTAAATGGCCCCACACCTAATGCTTGTGGTTTTAGAAATTCTGGTGTTCCAAATGGGCATTATATGTGGGTCAAGAAAGATACTAATCCTCAAGGACCCAAAGCCCTTTGGGTACCTAACAAATCATGATCTTATTTTGTAGGTATGGAAACAAAATACCTCTAATATGTGGTATTTGGATAGTGGTGACAAAACAAAACTTTCAGCTCTAACTCTTAAATCAAAAGGTTATGTGATCTATTGAGATAACAACAAGGGAAAAAATTTAGGCATTGTAAAAGGTTGTGCTGCCCCATCTTCTTCAATTGAAGATGTTCTATATGTTGAGGGATTATAGCACAATCTTATTAGCATTAGCCAGCTTTGTGACAAGGGTTACAAAATAACTTTCAACAAAGATAAATGCATTATTTGAAATGAAGTATAAAATGAAATTCAGTTTGTTGGTAAGCGTTTTTAAAACATTTTTATAATTAATCTTGATGATTTATCCTTAAAAATGAAATGTCTTTTGGTGAGTGACAAAAATGATGCATGGCTATGGCATAAAAGATTTGCACATATCCATATGAATCATTTAGACAAGTTAGTCAAGCATGACCTTGTTGTAGGCTTACCAAAGATGAAATTTATAAAGGATAAATTATGTGATGCTTGTCAAAAGGGTAAGCAAACTAAGGTTTCCTTTAAACCCAAGAATATTATATCAACCTAAAGACCACTTCAATTGATACATATGGACTTATTTGGTCCATCAAGAACTAAAAGTCTTGGTGGAAATTCATATGGACTAGTAATTGTTGATGATTACTCAAGGTTCACTAGGACCTTATTTTTGGCAAATAAAAATGAAGCTTTTAAAGCCTTTAAAATTATGCCAAACTAGTCCAAAGTAAACAAGCAACTAAAATTGTATCAATAAGAAGTGATCATGGAGGAGAATTTCAAAATGCCTCTTTTGTAGAATTTATTAAAGAAAATAAAATCTTCCATAACTTTTCTACACCAAGAACACTTCAACAAAATTGAGTTGTTGAGAGAAAGAATAGATAATTGGTAGAATAGATAATTAGTTTGTTGGTAAGCGTTTTAAAAACATTTTTATAATTAATCTTAATGATTTATCCTTAAAAATGAAATGTCCTTTGGTGAGTGACAACAATGATGCATGGCTATGGCATAAAAGATTTGCACATATCCATATGAATCATTTAGACAAGTTAGTCAAGCATGACCTTGTTGTAGGCTTACCAAAGATGAAATTTATAAAGGATAAATTATGTGATGCTTGTCAAAAGGGTAAGCAAACTAAGGTTTCCTTTAAACCCAAGAATATTATATCAACCTAAAGACCACTTCAATTGATACATATGGACTTATTTGGTCCATCAAGAACTAAAAGTCTTGGTGGAAATTCATATGGACTAGTAATAGTTGATGATTACTCAAGGTTCACTTGGACCTTATTTTTGGCAAATAAAAATGAAGCTTTTAAAGCCTTTAAAATTATGCCAAACTAGTCCAAAGTAAACAAACAACTAAAATTGTATCAATAAGAAGTGATCATGGAGGAGAATTTCAAAATGCCTCTTTTGTAGAATTTATTGAAGAAAATAAAATCTTCCATAACTTTTCTACACCAAGAACACTTCAACAAAATTGAGTTGTTGAGAGAAATAATAGATAATTGGTAGAATAGATAATTAGTTTGTTGGTAAGCGTTTTAAAAACATTTTTATAATTAATCTTAATGATTTATCCTTAAAAATGAAATGTCTTTTGGTGAGTGACAACAATGATGCATGGCTATGGCATAAAAGATTTGCACATATCCATATGAATCATTTAGACAAGTTAGTCAAGCATGACCTTGTTGTAGGCTTACCAAAGATGAAATTTATAAAGGATAAATTATGTGATGCTTGTCAAAAGGGTAAGCAAACTAAGGTTTCCTTTAAACCCAAGAATATTATATCAACCTAAAGACCACTTCAATTGATACATATGGACTTATTTGGTCCATCAAGAACTAAAAGTCTCGGTGGAAATTCATATGGACTAGTAATTGTTGATGATTACTAAAGGTTCACTTGGACCTTATTTTTGGAAAATAAAAATGAAGCTTTTAAAGCCTTTAAATATTATGCCAAACTAGTCCAAAGTAAACAAGCAACCAAAATTGTATCAATAAGAAGTGATCATGGAGGAGAATTTCAAAATGCCTCTTTTGTAGAATTTATTGAAGAAAATAAAATCTTTCATAACTTTTCTACACCAAGAACACCTCAACAAAATTGAGTTGTTGAGAGAAAGAATAGATAATTGGTAGAATAGATAATTAGTTTGTTGGTAAGCGTTTTAAAAATATTTTTATAATTAATCTTAATGATTTATCCTTAAAAATGAATTTTCTTTTGGTGAGTGACAACAATGATGCATGGCTATGGCATAAAAGATTTGCACATATCCATATGAATCATTTAGACAAGTTAGTCAAGCATGACCTTGTTGTAGGCTTACCAAAGATGAAATTTATAAAGGATAAATCATGTGATGCTTGTCAAAAGGGTAAGCAAACTAAGGTTTCCTTTAAATCCAAGAATATTATATCAACCTAAAGACCACTTTAATTGATACATATGGACTTATTTGGTCCATCAAGAACTAAAAGTCTTGGTGGAAATTCATATGGACTAGTAATTGTTGATGATTACTCAAGGTTCACTTGGACCTTATTTTTGGCAAATAAAAATGAAGTTTTTAAAGCCTTTAGAAATTATGCCAAACTAGTCCAAAGTAAACAAGCAACCAAAATTGTATCAATAAGAAGTGATCATGGAGGAGAATTTCAAAATGCCTCTTTTGTAGAATTTTGTGAAGAAAATAAAATCTTCCTTAACTTTTATACACCAAGAACACCTCAACAAAATGGAGTTGTTGAGATAAAGAATAGATAATTAGTAGAACTTGCAAGGATCATGCTAAGCGACTCAAGTTTACCAAAATTTTGTGGGCAGATGCTGTAAGTACAACTTGTTATGTATCCAACCGAGTTATAATTCGACCAATATTAAAGAAGACTCCGTATGAACTCTACAAAGGTAGAAAACTCAATATCTCCCACTTTCACATATTTGGATGTAAATTTTTTGTGCTGAATAATGGTAAGGATAACCTTGGAAAATTCGATGAGAATGCCGATGAATGTATCTTTATTGGTTTCTCATTATCTAGTAAAGCTTTTAGAATTTTCAATAAGAGAACTTTGTTAGTTGAAGAATCTATGCATGTATCATTTGATGAATCTAACCCCGTAAAAGAGGACAAAATTGTCTCTTATGATGATGATGATTTTATAAGTGATGATATAAGCAAAGACAATCAAGATGATCATCCAATTCAAGAAAATGAAGTCAACATTGAGCAGCACGATCAAAATTATAATCTTCCTAAGGAATAGAGAACCCATAGAGATCACCCCATTGACAACATTATAGGTGATATCAACAAATGAGTTACTACAAGGCTCAAACTCCAAGATGCTTGCTGGAATATGGCATTTTTTTCTCAAATAGAACCCTCCAAGATCGGTGAAGCACTTAAGGATGATAAATGAATATTTGCCAAGCAAGAAGAACTAAACCAATTTGAAAGAAGCAAAGTGTGGGAACTTGTCCATAATCCTAGAAATAAAAACACCATTGGTACCAACTGGGTGTTTAAAAACAAACTACATGAAAATGGTATAGTTGTTCGAAACAAGGCAGGGTTGGTTGCTCAAGGATACAATCAAGAAGAAGGGATTGACTTTGATGAAATATTTGCTTCGTAGCAAGGTTAGAAGCAATTTCGTTATTACTTGCTTATGCTTGTTCTATGAATTTTGAATTATTTTAGATGGATGTCAATAGTGCTTTTCTCAATGGCTACATTATTGAAGAAGTATATGCCAAACATCCACCCGACTTTGAAGACTTCAAGAATCCTTCACATGTTTTCAAATTAAAGAAAGCTCTTTATGGTTTGAAACAAGCTCCAAGAGCTTGGTATGATATGCTAAGTAACTTCTTATGAGAATGAGGGTTTGAAAAGGGTAAATTTGATAAGATATTATTTATTAAAAGAACTAATGATCACACTTTACTGGTTCAAATCTACGTTGATGATTGATAATGTTTCAACAAGTGTATTGAATTATTGTAAGTAGTAATAAAACGGTAGTATCGAGTGTCGAACTCAAGGATTGCGTTTTACTATTGAATTACATTTAATTACTAATATTGAACAAAAAGTTTCCAAATTGATTAAAATAATATTTAAAATTAACAACATTAATAAAATTGATCATTTATAATAAAAAAAATATCAGGGATGAGTTTCACTTCGAATCCAACCTTGATGTCTAACTTGATCCTAGTTATTGAATTCCTTTATTGAATTATTACCGAATTCTCTTTATTATTCTTGCCCTAATGTCTTAGTGACATAACCTTTAATTCCAAAGTAACCCCTAATTTTTTAGTGGATTTAAGATTAGAATTAAGCATTACCATACAAGAATTCTCTTTTTAAATTATTGCCTCTGCAACTAATTTAATTGGTTTCATGACCTGCATCTATCCATAGACTACAAATTCATGAATTTGTCATCTCAAGCATTCGTAAAGTCCACTTCCATTTGAAAATACGAATCTTAGAACATTTTAATATTGATCAAGCAGTAAAAAGATTAAGCACATAAATGAGGAAAATAATTCAATAAACACATTCATATAACTAAAAATTAAATCAGAAAAATAAGGGTTTCATTTTGTTACACTCATCCCTAACAAATAGGGATTGTTACTCATGACAGAGATAGAAAAGATAGAGATTAGAGAAGAATTACAAGAAAGATTCAGGAATGATTCTTGATAAAACTGCTCTTATGGTGTTAGAAACCGACATATTTGAATTTCTACGTTATGGTGCAAGTCTCCCAACTTCCCAAAAGTCAAAAAGATTCATAAAAAGTGAAAATGTGTGTTTTTAAACATTCAGCCGCATGGCATGCGGCTGAAGCGCAAGTGGGCAGATTCAGGAAGGTCGAAATGCGCCCCAGGCGCAAGTCTTTGCGCTTCAGACACAAAACATCTATTTTCTGACTTATACTGCATTTGTTTCCTCTTTCGAATCTGAATTTGGTTTCAGTGTCTTCATGAAAATTGTAGCTATGGATCTTAGCTTTCATTTTCACTTGGTTTGACTCCAATATGATATATACAACTCCCAATATTGCTGAAATAATCTAGATATGTGATATTGATTTCTCACCAAAATTCAGCACTGCACTAAAACAAGGAAACAACGCAAAACTACAAAAAATCTCTACTTAATCAAGGAAATAAAAACATAAAAATTTCATTAAATCAAAGAACTAAAATAAACAAAATATATCAAATAAGTACTTATATTAACTAATGAATAAAAGATAAATAAGACTAAAAGCAATGAATAATATGCATATGATGAAGAGTCATCAATGATATTATTTGGATCAACCAATAATGAAATATGTGAAGAATTCTCATTAATGATGCAAGGAGAGTTTGAAATGTCTATGATGGGAAAGTTAAATTATGTTCTTGGACTCTACATCAAGCAACTCAAGAACGACATTTTCATAAATCAAGCAAAATATTGCACGAAATTGTTAAAAAGATTTGAGATGGACAACAACAAAGAAAGTACAACTCCTATGGGCTCCGAAACCTATGTAGATAAAGATGAATCCGATATTTCAATAGACATATCAAAGTATCGAGGTATGATTGAGTCTCTTTTATATCTAACGGCCAACCGACCATATATTATGTTTAGTATCTATTTGTGTGCAAGATTTTAGACAGATCCTAAAGAATCACATCTTGTAGCAGTAAAGAGAGTTATGAAATATTTGAAAGGAACAATCAATGTTGGATTATGGTATCCAAAAGGTAGAATATGCAGTCTAGTTGGTTATTCTGGTTTTGCCTATGCAGGTTTCAAAACAGATCGAAAAAGCCCAAGCGGCACTTGCCATATATTAGGTAATGCATTAGTATTATGGTCTTGTAAAAAGCAAGCTTGTGTGGCTCTAAGCACTGCTGAAGCAGAATACATAGCAACAGGAAGTTGCTGTGCACAAATTATATGGCTCAAGCAGCAATTATATGACTATGGACTTGATCTCGGATGCATCCCACTAAGATGTGACAATACCAGTGTAATCAATATCTCGAAGAACCCAATCATGCACTATGGAACTAAACACATTGATATACGTCATCACTTTCTGCGAGATCATGTGCTCAAAGGCAATGTTGAAGTAACATTTGTGGATACACACAATCAACTAGCTGATATCTTCACAAATACACTACCTAAAGACTCATTCTACAAGATACGAAGAGAACTTGGCATTTTAAATGAAAACGATCTCTAATGCAAGATATCTATACTTTGCAAGTCATTTCTCTTCAAGATCTAAAATCTTCACTTGATATGTTGATAAAATTGATTCTTTGATGTTTATGTGTTCTATAAATACGAAAAATGTGCTTTACATGTTGTCTTTTTAGTGAAAAATTCATTTTAAAAACAAAATTTTGATATCGTAGCCTTATACACATTGTATGTATTCGAATATACGTTTCCAGAAAATCCTGTTTTCGAACACAACTCGTGTATTGTTGGATACACGTTTCCAGAACAACTTGTATTTGAATACAACCTGTGTGTAGTCGAATACATATTCACATTTTCCCCAATATATAAGCTTTTTCACGTTTTTAGGTTACTTTTTCCAATTTTAGTAGCCGAATACAGCCTTCTCCATTTCCATTTCTTCAAAAAATCTCATTCTCTCTTACTTGCAACAATTACCCAACTACTATACCAACATACGTTGCATCTAAGATCACTCTAAACTCACAACTATCATTTCACTATCACCATGGATGCTCGTAAAAGAGGATCAAGAACCAAGCATGCTTCAGTGGGTCCTTCCAAAAAGCGGGCTAGAACTGATAATGTGGTAGATTTATCTTTCTTGCTTCACTCACTGGAGGAAATCGAACAGTTCCGCACATACTACTTCGACAAAAGAATCATCACTCATAAGTATAGTACTCTTGATTCATTTTCCGCTTTTAAGTTTCCTGAATTACTTAAGGCCCAATATTTAGAAGAGTTCATTGGTTATAACGGCCCTATCTATCCTGATTTAGTTAGGGTATTTTACTGTAATCTCAATAAATAAGGGTCTAAGTTAATTTCTCAGGTTAAAGGAAAATCCATTGAGTTAGATACTCAAACTAATGGTGAGATATTGCAGCTTCCATTTGAGGGTGAGAAATTTAGTCCCGAAAATTTATGTGACTGGGTAAATATCACAAAAATGATGCTTATATTTCATTGTGTCGATTTGACAAAGACACCATGGAAGGAAAAAGGATACAAGCTGGTTCAGAATTTGCTAGGCAACGATACGGAGTTGGAAATCTAAATGTTGACTACAGGCTCTTCCATTACTTTCTGAGTTATATTCTGGTTCCTAAGGCTGGAAATTACTCTCAATTATCTGAATTTGAGCTTTAGATTATGTTTTTCATTTTTGAAGGATGTCCACTCAACTGGTCATATTTTGTTCGCTCTGTCCTTTTTTCTTCCAAGGATGATATTGGTTTACCTTATGCTAAGGAAGTCACTAGATTCTTTGGATCACTTTAAAGTAGATTTTTTCCGGTGAAGTAATGTATAAACCATCAAAGGATAATATGCTTGATCTGAGTGTGCTTCCAAGTATGGGGTAATATGGAATGAACAACTTCAGGCCTATGTACATAAAGGTGATATTGGCCAACCTTTTACTGCTGCCCAAGAGGAAGAACACACAGAAGAAACGACATCTAATGATGATCACATTTCAAACTGCATGGTCTTGAGCAAACTAAACTCTTTACAAACATTCATCACTACCCAATTTCAGAGGATGGACACCTCCATCAACACACGCTTTCAAACCATGGAGACCACTATTGCTCACAATCATGAAACCTTGTTGCATGAACTTAATGGCTTGTCCGTCAAAATCGACCACCTTCACCTCCCACCGGATGATGACATGTGGTTTGATACTGAAAATGTATTTGATGTAGTTTGTTTGTCTTTCTAATGCTTTATGTTGTTTTAGTTAAAATTCTATGACTCTGGTTTATATTGTGATGTACTATTTGAACATGGTTCCTTATTAATTATATGATTTTCCATCCCTTGTGTGATGTTTCCCTATATAAATATTTGTATGCTTCGTTTGTTTTTTCTATTTATTTTGCTTCTTTTTTATGATGTCAAAAAGGCGAGAAAATTGGTATATTGTTGTTGTTAAAACGTTTTGTAGGTCTTTAAAATTTTTACAATCTGATGGCATGAATTCAAGTTCAATGGAGGAGTACGCATGAATCACGGGGGACAAAATTTAAAAACTTTCAAACGCGTTGAAGTCTCACCAAACAACAATGTTTTTTTTCATAATCAAAGAGGTGGAGAATGTAAAACACTTATGTTTTTTATGAAGACAAAGACCAAGGAACGTGATCAAGTTGCAAACTCAAAAAGAAGTCAAATAACCGTAGTCAACTATGGTCAAACATACTAGAAATTTTATAATGTAAAGGTACATAACGCAATCTAATATTCTTAAATTTCAAATGCACATGAGAATCTTTCGTTTTAGCATATGCATCAAAAGGATTTTTCAAAGTGTCAAAAATGCATTAACAATGTTTGAAATAAAGATGTTGACAAAATTCAAAGTTGTATTCGACTACAACATGTTGTAGCCGAATACAAGCGGTAACTCAGTAATTAAAAATAAACATATGTATTCAACTACGAGATGGTGTAGTTGAATACAAGTAATAAGTCAGTAGCTAAAACTGAACATCTGTATTCGACTACGAGATGGTGTAGTCAAATACAAGTGCTAAGTCAATAGCTAAGACTTCACATTCTGGTGTGGCCGAATACAACAACAAGTTAGTGGAAAAATTCATTCAGTTGTATTCAAATACAAGGTCTCGTATTCGAATACAATGTTGAAATTTTGAATAAAAACTTAACGTTATAGAGGTGTATTCGACTACACACAAGCTGTAGTCGAATACAACTGCGAAACAATTCAATTTTTCAATTATGAAATGGTTCTCGATCATTGCATATGTTCATCAAACCTTTAGGAATGATGGCCACTGATCTGAAGTGATGTCTATGGAGTATAAATACCCCATAGCTTCAGTTTTAAATGCATCAATCCTACTACCAAACTTTGAACAACTTTGAACAATTTTCTAAAATATTCTCAAATTTATTTTTCATATTTCAAGTACTTGCAATACATTTTCATATCATTTAGAAAAGTTCTCTAGTATACTTGAAATAATACTTGAAAAGTTCTCTAGTACACTTGAAATAATACTTGAAAAGTTCTCTAGTATACTTGAGATAATACTTGAAATAAAATTTGCTGAAAAATCATTGAAGTTATTGTATTGTGTTTAAAGAAAGTGATGTAGTTTCTTTAAGTATTCTAATATAAGATAGTTGTGTGCTATCTTAGGAAGTATGTTAGAAGTTTGTAGCAGAGATCATAGGGTGAGATTTGTACATATTCTAACAATAATGAAAAAATCTCTTGTAGTGTGCAAGAGGACTGGATGTACCTTTGGTCATAAGGGGAACCAGGATAATATCGTTGTGTTCATTATTTTTCTGCCATTTAATTTTTGCCATACACTATCTTAATCAGAAAAATCGATCACTAAATCTCTGAAAACAAGAAAATTTTAAAACACCTAATTCACCCCCCTCCCCCCTCTTAGGTGCATATCTGTTCTTACAATAGTTAAGACATTGACTATTCAATTAAGTACAACATGTCAAAAATCAATTATCTTAGCATGATAGGCTAACATGACACAACAAATTAATTAAGCACATCATATTCAACAACTCAATTATGAAGAAATTAACATGATCATGATTACTTAGTATCATTTATAGATAAAACTAAGCATGTGAATTTAGTCAACAACAACTTACTACATTCAGTTGAATCAAATAACACATATATCAACTATGCTTTCATGTTCAACTAACTTCTCACACAATATTCTACTAGTTTTTGTCTCCTTAAAGAATGTCTAAACCTTAAAAACAATTACTCCATAGGTTTCAAAAAGTTAAACATATAGAGAAATATTTAAAATATTTCACACCTTCAAGAATTACAAAAAAAATGCATATCTTCAAAAAAAATCAATGACATGCAATCACTTTAAGTTTTTTTTTTTAAAGAAAAGTAATGTGTATAAATATTTATTTCATTCCTATTAAAGAAACCATATCTTCATAGTTATATTATAACTAATACATGAATTTTAAAATATATTTGTTAATTCAAGTTTCATATTTAAATATGTTCTATGGTAAATCCATATAAGTATCACAATAGAAAATAAACAATGAATAAAATCATTAAAATTTTCTATTACTTTCTTCCATCAATATTTGTCAACTTACAATAATTTTAAAATATAAAGATAAACAAGAAACAATTACTTTCATGCACATATAATATGAAATTATCAATTATACATACAACAATTTCTTGCATGAAGCAACAATTTTTATTTAAGACGTGCATGTGTTGATCTAATACCACATATTAAATCTAACATATATATATATATATATATATTTGATATGAAAAGATAAACATTCTACCCAAATAAAGAAAATAAGACTTTCATTGACAATGATACAATCATAACTTACTGTGAAACAACACAACTCTTCACCAAACTTTTCAATTGTATACCTTCCAAACGTATACTTTTAAATATGTTTGATTCCAAAAGAAAAATGTTTGAATCTTCGAAAATAACTATCTACAATTTTTCGAATCATTTTGATGGTGGAAAACTATAGTATTAAATTTATCCATGTTATAGGAAAACTTAAAACTCAAATCATGCATAAAAATAAATTTAAATGCAAATTTCATAAACTATCATAATCACATATTATGAACATTCAAGCTTATATCATGTTTGTATATATTTGAAACACATATATATCATTGTGTACCTTTCACCATGGTCATGAATAAATAATTATGCGAGCATTCATCTCTTTTAAAATTGTAGTTATTAATTAATAACAAATAAATCGAAATTCGAATCTAAAGAATATTGGATCTTTTGTTGGGGGTATGCTCCAAATCTTGAATAAGAAGAGGATGAAATTGACGACGATGAAAGTTACACACATAAATTCTACACTAAGCTTTAGATTTGATTCGCCCTCACCAATCTATGTCTATTGGATGCAAACGCGTTAACCGGCAAATCCCTTTCAGGATACTTAGGAATCCTTGAAGTGAATTGCACATTTACATCAAGCTTATTGATCAATGATAGTTTACAGAATAAAGTTCATTCATTTACTCTCATGCACTAGAGAAAAGAAGAAATGACTCATAAATATTTTTGATAGAAATTTGACTCATGTAACATGAATTTTGTCTCTTGTCCTTTCTGCCTCTAAAATATCTCTATTTATAGAGAAACCCATACCAATTGGTGGAAAAAAAACAACTCTTGAAAAAGATTGTATAATTTGGTAACTTAACAGATGCATTGGTTTGATAACTAACAAATGCATTAAACCCAAACATTGCAACCACTTGATCAAGTGATACATTAAGTTATTTCCTCACAATTAAAAAATTACAAATATATTTTGAAAATTCCCCTTTAGATGGTCAAGATGAGATAAAGGGACTTGACTTAACTTAATGTTATTTGGATAATTGTTTTGTTAAAATTATATAATTATAATGAAGGAGATATATATTTGTCCATACAATTTTTAATATTTACATAGTAGCTTTAATTAACGATTAGATGTTAATGATTACGTAGGTTGTCTTGCCATCTCTACTTATATATACAAAATGTACGAAGAAAAAAATATAATAACCGTTACCACCAACATTTATTAAAAAAAAACAGGAAACTATATAATCGAATCAAAAAATATATAAGATATCTCAATTTTGAAAATATGTCAATATTCTAATGTATAAGTTGTTGTCACTATCTATGTCTTTAATTGAAAACGAATAACTAAAATTTACATTAGTAAAAGTAATACCTATTTATTATTTATTATAAAAAAAAAATTTAATATAAATTCTTGAACATATACTAATTGTTGGAATTTAAATAAAAAATTTCTTAGAAGAATTGAGGGACACAGCTTGCCTTATTCTTAATTATTAAGAAAACATGTCATTGGTAGTTAATATGGACGTGACACACTAATTACAGCTAGCATAAAGGATAAGAGGCACCCTTAGTTATGGCATGGTTCTTTTACTTAAATAATATGTTTTTTGTTGCCTTAATTGTCAAGGACATAAGCCTATATAAAAGGCTTGTATTCATGCTTTGTAATATCAATTTCATGAATAAAATAGTTGTGTAAATTTGAAATCAATTCCTCTCGCTCTGCTTCAGTTTGTTTGTTTTACATGCCCTACTCGTATCAAATTGGTATCCGTAGATTCAACTCCCGACGAAGAGGAGAATATGCATGTAGATTCAACTCCTCATGAGCCAGAAACATTCAATAAACAACAAAAACAGCGCAAATTACCATCCAGATCCAGATTGGAGGATTGTGTTTTGGCTAATGATAATGACCCAATAGATGAAGAAATTATCAATTTTGCTATATTTACAAATTGTGAGCCAGTTACTTTTGAAGAAGCCTTAAGTAATGAGAACTGGAGAAAAGCCATGGATGAAGAAATCAATGCAATTGAGAAGAACAAAATGTGGAAGCTGACAAAATTACCATCAAACAAGAAGCCTATAGAAGTGAAGTGGGGGTACAAGACAAAGTACAAATTCAATGGTGAAGTTGATCGCTTTAAAGCGAGATTGGTGGCCAAAGGATACAATCAAAAACCAAATATTGATTATTTTGAGGTATTTGCTCCACTTGCAAGATTATATACAATTAGAATGATAATTTCTCTTTCGGCTCAAAATAATTTAAATATACATCAAATGGATGTTAAGTCAGCATTTCTTAATGGTACTTCGGAAGAAGAAATGTATGTTGAGCAACCTGCAAGATATATAGTTAGAGAAAAATAAAGTCTACATATTGAAGAAAACATTATATGGCTTAAAGTAGGCACCAAAAGCATTGTACAAGAAGATTGATTCTTATTTTGTAAAGAAAGGTTTTCAGAGATGTCCATTTGAGTTGAAGAAAAGTTGAAGCTGACAAGAGAAAGTGATGTCAAAATGATAGACTCAACCCTATATAAAAGATTGACCTGAAGCGTGAGCTATCTGACTGCAATTAGACCAGCTATAGTATATGGAGTTGGATTGTTTAGTAGATACACGAAAGAGCCACGTGATAGCCATTCTTAAGGAACAAAGAGAAGTTTAAGATATATCAAAGGTACTTTGATTGAAAGAATTTATTATGCTAGTAATAATGATGTGAAGCTTGTTGGATACACTGATAGTGATTGAGCTGGAGATATAGAAACAAGAAAAAGCATGTCAGGGTTTCATTTGGATATTGGTGAAATATCACAATCTTCAAAGAAACAACCTATTATCGCGCTTTTTACAATAGAAGCAGAATATATAGCAACAATAAGTTATGCTACTCAAACAATATAGATAACAAGAATTTTATATGTGATGCACCAGAAGCAGAATAGTCCTACAAAGATCTTTTGTGATAACAAATATGCTATTGCACTATCTAAGAATCCCATTTTTCACAAATGGTCCAAGCATATTGATATTCGATTTCACTAAATATGAGTATTAGTTGCCGAGAAAGAAGTGGTAAATTGGTGATCAATTACTGATAACTCTTCATCATATGCATATTTTTCATTATTTTTAGTCTTATTTATCTTTTATTAGTTAGTTAATTTAAGGTGTTATTTGATATATTTTTGTGATTTAATGAAATGTTTATGATCTTATTTCCTTGATTAAGTAGATAATTTTTGTAGTTTTGCGTTGTTACTTTGTTTTAGTGCAGTGCTGAATTGATGAGAAATCAACATGACCTATGTGGAGTATTTCAGCCATATCTTAAGTTGTAGATGTCCAATTGGAGTCAAACCAAGTGTAAATGAAATCTACGATCCATAGCTAGAACTTTCATGAAGACATCGGAACCCAATTCGGAATCAAAAGAGGAGAAACATGCAGAATATAGCAAACATAAGAAGTTGTGCGCCTGAAGCGCAACAGCCGCGCCTGAGGCGCATTTTCAGGCTGAAGCCTATATCGGAACGTGCTTGAAGCGCAAAGGCTGCGCCTAAGGCACGTGGCATGCGACAACATTCATTAAAATGCATTTTTTTCTTTCACTTTCTAGGTATCTTTTTTATTATTGGGAAGTTGGTAGACTTGTTCCCTAACATAGAAACTCAAAGACGACCGTTTCTAACACCATTGGAGCAGTTTTATCAAGAAACATTCATGAATATTTCTTGTAATTCTTTTCTAATCTCTATCTTTTCTATTTCTGTAATGAGTAACTAAACCTTATTTGTTAGGGATGAGTGTAACAAGATGAAACCCTTATTTTTCTAATTTGATTTCTAGTTATATGAATGAGTTTATTGAATTATTTTTCTCATCTCTGTGCTTATTGCTTTTTATTACTTGATCAACATTAAAATGTTCTACGATTCGTATTTTGAAACATAAGTGGACTTTACGAATGCTTGAGATGAGAAATTCATGAATTTGTAGTCTAGGGATAGATGCAGATCATGAAACCAATTAAATTAGTTGTAGAGGCAATAGTTTAAAATGAGAATTTTTGTATGATAATGCCTAATTCTAATCTTAAATCCACTAAGGAATTAGGGGTTACTTTGGAGTTAAAGGTTCTGTCACTAAGACATTAGGGCAAGAATTGTAAGCCATGAGCTTCCCATATCATGTTTTTGATTTAATTCCCAAACATACGGTACATATGAAATATTTGATTGATCTAATGATTTGAATTGAGAAACATTTCAGGCAAACAAGCAGACACCATACACTTGGAACAAAAGCTTGCAACTCAAGGAATCAACCAAAGTTGGAGGATATGCTTGAGAAAGATGCAAATATGTGTAGTGTAATTAGGTGTCATAGT
>NC_021165.2:35247743-35257410 GCF_000331145.2 Cicer arietinum
TAGTTAAAGGTTTTTAGTGAAACCTGAGTTCTGGGATAAATCCAATCAATTGGACAATCGATTGGGACATCAATTGAGCAATCGATTTTGCAAATCACAGAAACAACCATTTATTGAATCAATTGATTGACAAATCGATTGTGACAAAGCTTTTAAATCGGGAATGTGTTTTGTGATCCAACAAATCGATTGGGACATCAATTGAATTAGATTTCTTAAACTACAAGTTTGTGGCAATCGATTAGGCAATCGATTGCAGTTAATCATTTATCAGAACCACTTTGAATAAATTGATTGGCACATAGATTTTGTCAAAATAGCTGAGGTTTTGTAACAAGCACAATCGATTGGCAAATTGATTGACGTAAATGTCTGAGTCACTTTGATCAGCACAATCGATTGGAAAATCGATTGATGTAAAAGTCTGAGTCACTGTGATCAGCACAATCGATTGACGAATCAATAGAACCTAATGTTTAAGTTACAGAAAGGATTCAACTCATTGCCAAATCGATTATGACTGTGATTATGAAGTCGACTGAGCAATCGATTGTTTTGATCTCGTTGTTTGAACAAAACACCTATAATCGATTACTCAATCGATTCTAATACAATCATAGTATTAGTTCTGATTTATGTATTAAACGAATCGATTGGCAAATCGATTCATGCTTATATGATCAAGATTCAAGAAAAACAAGACATGCGAAAGTCGATTGGGCAATCGATTTAGCTAGCTTTAAAACATTATAAAATCGATTGAGCAATCGATTGTCCTGATGTTTTTCTGAATATATATAAGCAGATTCAATCACTTTTAAAAATAACCTTTTCATAACTTTTGGAAAACACTTGGATAACATTTGAATAACTTTGATAAACACTTTGAGAGAAAAGTTTTTACAACACACAAATATTCCTTGGCAAAATACTATTTGTGTGAGATACTATTGTGATTGACTCAAAGTCTTGATATTCTTTAATTCTTTGAAAAAGACAATTTTCTGTAATTGAAGGTTTAGAAATCCAGTAAGGAAACTGGTAGTTATCTTTGTTGGTGTGAGATCATCAAGAAGAAGCTTCACCTAGTTCTTGTGAGAGTTAGGCGATTAACTCCAAGGATTAGGTGGTATAGAAACAAGAGTGAGTGAGTTAGATAGATAGATTTTGTGGAAGCTGGACAATCTGTAAAAAGTTCTCAATTCATTCTATTGGAAAAAGCTGAAATCTTGTTGGATTTCAGGACTGGATGTAGGCTATCAAACTGATAGCTGAACTAGTATAAATCTTGGTGCACTTGTTTCTTATCCCTACTCTTTATTTTGATATTGCATAAATGCGTATTCTTGAATGTTTGAATTAATGAATTTCTGTATTGATTAACATTCTGAATTAAGCATTGTTTCTGTTCTCATATATTGATAATAATTGCAACTGTATGAATCATTGCTCCTGATTATATTCCGCTACCGATCTTTGATAATTTGTTTAATAACTCTCATATCTTTGAACTAACAGAGGTCATTATTACTAACAAGAATAATAAAGAGAATTTGGTAATAATTCATTGAATGAATTCAATAACTATGATCAAATTGGACACCAAGGTTGGATTCGAAGTGAAACTCATCCCTGAAATTTTTCTTACTATAAAGGATCAATTTTATTACTGTTATTAATTTTAAATATTATTTCAATCAATTTGGGAACTTTTTGTTCAATTTTAGTAAATAAATATAATCCGATAGTAAAACGCAATCATTGAGTTCGACATTCGGTATTACTGTTTTAATTATTACTTACAACGATTCAGTACACTTGTTGAAACGCTACCAAGTTTTTAGCGCCGTTGTTGGGGATTGCCATATCACTATTGAGTTATAATTGATTGACTTAATTGAATTTTTTTTCTTTTATTTTATTTTTAATTTTGAATTTTTATTTTAAAAACTCTTTAACTTTCACTTAATTATTTATCTTTCTTTATTTTAAAACTGTTCATTACTCACAATTCGTCTAACCTTGTATGTGAGGCTAGTCCTCAGCTGAACTTTTCTTTGATCCAGAAATCTAAAAAACAGCGAAAGCAAATCAAAAAGAGGTTTGAGAAAGGAGACAAAGGGAAAGACATTTAGTAGTGGAAGAAGAGGATTTGGGGGATTTCATCATATTTGCGGAAATGGATAATCCACCACCACCTGAATGTACCCTCGACGAGTATGGGAATCGAAATAGAAACCGTGTTCGATTGGCTATCCATAACACACCGGTTACAATTAACAAGTTTGAAGTGAGTTCCGCTTTATTTCGAGAGTTGAAGGATATTCATTTTTTCCGGTAAACATAACGAAGACGCCAATAGAAAACTCACGAACTTCTTCGAATTATGTGAGACAGTGAAAGTGGATGGTTTTTCTGAAGAAGACAAGAGATTGAGATGATTTCCATTGTCATTGAAAGATGATGCTAAGGAGTGGCTTAACTCGTTTCCTGCCAGTAGCATCACCACGTGGGATGACCTTGAAGATAAGTTCTTAGAACAATAATTTTCCCCAGTTGTGTTCGTTAGAAAAAGGCAAGAGATTTCCAGTTACAAACAAAATGAGGGAGAATCTCTTTGTGGCACTTATAGGAGGTTCAAGAGTTTACTAGAAGGATTCCTCAATCATGCTTATGACGACATTTCCCAGATGCAAATATTCTATAATGATTTGAGGCCTAACACTAGAATTATGTTGGATGCTACAACATGGGGTTATTTGAATTACAAGACCGCATCAGGAGCATGCAAAATTATTGAGATCAAGACATCAAATGAACAAATGTTGTATGACAGATGTGGTGGGTCAACAAGTGGTATATTGGAATTGAATATTATGGATGCTGGGTTGGCTCAAAGGAAGCTTATCTCAAAACAGATAAAATATGTTATCGCTGCTAAGATAAAGAAGGGGATGGCAGCTCTAAATATACAACCCTAAGTGACCCCTGTCAAATTATTGAAACATACTGGTTGTGACTTTTGTGGGGGAGCACATAAAAATGGAGCTTGTGAAGCACCGAATGAAGATGATACAAAAGAACTAGAAAAGGTGAACTTTATGGGTAACAATGGGAAGCCGAATAATCTCTATTATAGTACGTACAATCCTGGTTGGAGAAATCATCCAAATTTTTCTTGGAGAGATCAACATGGTGGATCTCAAGATGAACAAGGAGCTCAAGAAAATCAAGCCCCACCTCGAAAAGCTGCTTGGGAGACTGGTATTGAGAAGTTAATAACAAACACAAGTTCTTTCATTGAAGAGCCAAGAGCCATCCAAAAAAAATCACTCTACAACAATCAAGAATCTGGAGATCCAATTGGATCAACTTGTTCAACAAATGGCACAAAGAGCACATGAAAATTTTCCTAGTGACATAGTTCGGAATCCACGAAATAATGCCAATGCAGTGACAATGAGGAATGGTAAGGTAAGTGAACAAGTTACCACCTAAAGCCAAAAAGAGTGGAAGTACTTCAACCTCAACCCACTCGGAGGAAATGGTCACCCCAACATCAGTTGAGGAGCACATCGCTCTTGAAAAGGAGGAAGAACCTGTGGTACAGGAAAAGGAGACACTGAAAAACAATTCAGTAAATATCTTGATGTTTTTAAAAAATTACAAATTAACATTCCTTTTGCAGAAGCACTAGAGCAGATGCCGACATATGCCAAGTTCATGAAGGGGACTCGGTTAAAGAAAAGAAAAATTGGTAGTGAAATAGTGATACTTACCGAATAGTGCAGTGCTATTCTACAGAGGAAGCTGCCACCCAACCTCACGGATCTTGGAAGCTTCTCTACTCCTTGCACTATTGGGGATACAACTCTTGGGAAAGCCTTGTGTGATGTTGGGGCTAGTGTGAGTTTTATGCCCCTTTCCATATACAAAAGGTTAGGCATTGGAAGAGTCAAAGACACACAACTGATGTTACATTTTGCAGATCGTTCAATGAAACACCCATATAGGGTGATGGAAGATGTGTTGGTCAAAGTAGATAAGTTCATTTTTTCCAGTAGATTTTATGGTACTAGACATGGAGGAAGACAATGATATCCCCTTGATCTTGGAGAGACCATTCCTAGCAACATGGAGAGCTATAATTGATGCGGCATATGGTACCTTAACCTTTAAGGTAAATAAGGAAACAATTACATTCAATATTCTAAAAGCCATAAAGCTTTCAAACGAAAGAGAAGAGTGCAACCAAATTGAGATTTATAATTCGATAGTCGATGAAGAAGTTGAACATCAAGGACATAGAGTAAAAGATGTTGTTAAAGATAGCGAAGATCCTAGAGTAAAAGATGTTTTATTCATGTTAGAAGCATCACCATCCCACTACCCCCGCTTCCATACTACATGGGAGGAGTTGAAAGGGAATGAAGATGAATATGTAGAGAAAAAGAAAGAGACACCACTAGTTGAACTCATACAATTACCACCTCACTTGAAATATGTACCCCCTTGGTGAGAAAGATCATGTGTTCTTTGTGTCATATAATACACCTTGACAATGGTTGAGGCGTCAAGCTAATGACTTTAAAGAAGCGCTTCGTGGGAGGCAACCCATAAGTAGAGGTAAGTTTTATTTTTGTAATGTTATTTTTTTTACTTGAATTTGTTTCTTTTTAATTGTGTGTAAACGTGCACTATGATGAAGAATTTTTAACAACCCATAGCTAGTCTTAAACTATTTATTTTAGATTTTGAAATTTTAACTTTATTTCTTTGCTCATATCATTGCTCAATTCGATAAGTTTCACTAATGCATGCATTGTTGATTACTCTTTAGTTGTCGAAGTCTCACTTGCTATTTTTTTTTTAAAAAAAAAACTAAATAAATTTTGTAGTGGCATGTTTGGCATCATTTAGATAGTTCATACTCTTTCTTTTTATCCTAGCTGTGAGCTTTTGAGCCTAAGCACTTTAATTCTTTGTTGTGTGGTTATCCAGACATGTGTTATCCCTTCAGAACTTGCACTAATTCTGACTTGCATCACTTGTAATTTTGCATGCACTGAGGCAATTTTGTTTGGTCGTTTGAGCCTTTCTAACTACCCTATGAAAGTTTTATCCTTTGCTAACCCCTTTGAGTCTTGCCTGTTATTTCGGTTACTAGTCACATAACAAGCCAAAAAACTGACTTTAATTAAATCACCTTACTTGGAGTTAGGTAGAAAAAAAATTATCGTCTTGGTAAAGTTCTAAGTTTGGGGTTGCTCATGGGATAGCAACCTTTGAAAATGTATGTCTAACTCCAAGTAGTAAAGCCTACTATCCCAAAATGTCATATGTAACACTCGGATTTTTAACAGTGTGAGTGCATTTTTTTTTTTAAAAAACAAATAATAAAATTATCAGTATCGTAACACAAACGACAAAAGTCCTGAATAATTACGTCACAAATACATATAAACTAAAATAGTTTTTGAGACGATAATCCAAAATATACAAATAGAAAATACATCGGGGCTATGAGACATATCAGACATCGCTCATACCTCCAGGGTATTCTCGGCAGACACCTGCACAAAAGCACTGCTCCAAGAATGCTATTCCCCCACGGTCACGTCAAAAACAATGGAACATGGACCCACCGAATAAAAATCAACTGGAAATATAAATTATAGATACATTCATCCCCAAATGAAATAAGTATGATCACCAAAGACACTAAGTCCCTATACAACCAAACTAATCTGATCATTCACTAGTAACTACAATAACATGGGTGACCTCCACACACTCCGCAAGTGCCTTATGACACAGTATCCATCTTCGAAGTAGCCTCCTCCTCATCAACATCAATAGAAGGAGCGATCTCCTCAAAAGTCAGATCCACCCACGAAAAAGGTGGCTTCGGCGGAGATGGGATCTCAAAAAAGTCTGCTATTTCAGTGAAAGTCGGTAAGGGATCATTCACTGGAAATGGAAGCTATGACTCGGTTCGCCTAGACGGTCCTGCAATCTCTCGCTCCACTGGCATCAGCCCCTTATCCTTTTCGCCAGTCCTGAGTCTAACTAGTGTATCTCCAACTCCTATTGTGGTCTCTATCTCAACTCTAACTGAGGAATCCTCTGCATCTTCCCATGCTCCATTCATCCCAAGTACCAATCCTGAAGGTACCGGATAGTCGATCCTCTCGCGAGTAAGCATCACGAGGTATACTGATCCAGCTTTCCTACTTGTCCTCACTACCCTCCCCGTATAAGTAGCCCTACTTGAGATGGAGTCGTATACCCAAGCAGTCGGCAACTCTCGATCAGGGTAGTCTAACTACATTTCTGTCGTCAAGGTAATAATTGTAAAGGGTCATCAACCGAAATTAACAAATAACACTTAGCAAAATTCTTATGTTTCAAATGCTCAACAAAACCTTTCGTCTTAGCATACTCCTCAAAAGGGTTTTCATATGTAAAAAAATGCATAAACAAAGTTGAAAATGAAGATTTTAACAAAACTGCATTGTCGTATTCGAATACAGCAATGTTGTAGCCAAATACAACTGAGAAAAATGCAGATTTTTCAGTTCTAAAAAGGCTCTGAATCAATTAACACTTCAAACATTCATAATATCAATTATTAACACATAACTCACACCAAATTAATCTCCACAAATTCACACATCAAACATTCATAACATCAATTATGAACACATAATTACATTGAAACTTAATCAACTCAAATTCACGCCTCAAAGAAATTATGGCACAATAACAAACAACAGAGTATGTATATACAATCATCATAGTATAACAAACATGACTCACGTGCCACACACCCTAATGCAATGCGTATATACCAATGCACACGATTCCAGAATTTCCAACAAAAACCCTCCTCGAAGGGGCGTAAATCATAATTGTACCGCCTATCACAAGCCTTAATACTAACTACCGAGGTGCAGTCTCTCACAGGCTAGCACGATTTACTAGAGTGTAGTCTATCACATACCTTACACATCATGTGGCCCATCACGCTCACCACTTAACTTCGTGTCCCATCATGGTCACCACTCAACACTGTGGCCCATCGCGGTCACCACTGACACTGTGGCCCATCACGATCACCACAAGCTATGAAATGCATAAGCATACTCTAACTCTTTTCACCACATTCATTAAGTAAATGCAGCTATTAAAAGATTCCTCATTTTTAATACTCATTTAACCCTAACGATTTTTTAAACTTATCATAAAGTATACTCAAAACAGATTTTCCTCAATAAAATTCATAACGCACATATTATAAGTTAGGAATACATAATCACATCAAAACTTAATCACCACAACAACCTTATTTTATCAGAGTTCTCCCCACCGCTAACTTGGTGCCACCGGTCTCGATTCATTTTCGAGACTCAAGGAGCTTACTACATAAACATAAATATTTACAACAATTTGTTCACAACTAATATTTATCCAACCACAACAAAATTCCCAAAATTAAATCTTTTTCACACACCAAACTTTTAAAACCAAATAAGCTACATTATTTAGTTAAAACTAAATAAAATAAATATTGTCCAAATCACACATACACGCACTCGACTATTAAAGCACTGAAATTTTGAGTTAATAAAATACTATAAACTTTTTCTTTTTAAACTCAGTCCAAGAGTAATTAAAAGAGTAATATAAATAGCAACATTTTAAACTCTAACCATTTTAATTTCAATCTATCTTTTTGCTCAAACACTTTAACTTAGTTAAAATTTGAACTTTTTCACAAATTTAAAAACTCTAATTTTTTTTTTGTAAAATTTCAACTTTAGTTCAAACTCATTTATTTGAAAATAACTCATTACGTAACTCAACCACATAGAAAATCATATTTTTTAAACCATTACTAACAAAATCAACAAAATTAATCATACAACAATCACACATATGAAGTCCCTATATGCAAACTAAAAATTTGGAAGGAGCCCTTACCTTCGTTATCACTTTCTCAACCGTTTTCGCTACCGCAATCAAATACGGTGAAAACTCTCACTTGCATCGTCACCTCAAAAGTTAGCTTACAAGCACCGTAGTGTTGAGAGGAGCAACTTTCCCTCATGACATTTCTCGAATGGAAGCTTAGATCTAGTAAATAAATGAGCGTTGGTGTTTTTATTTTAAAACTCACACAAACACTTTTGAAGCCGAGGAAGAAGAAGAAAGAAATTCGCGATAGGCAAGCTTTCTGTTTCCTTTGCTTTTTCCTTCTCTCATGCGATAACATTCATTAAAATGCATTTTTTTTCACTTTCTAGGTATCTAATTGACTATTGGGAAGTTGGGAGACTTGTGCCCTAGCATAAAAATTCAATGACGGCCGTTTCTAACACCATTGGAGCAGTTTTATCAAGAATCATTCATGAATATTTCTTGTAAATCTTCTCTAATCTGTATCTTTTTTATCTCTGTCAAGAGTAACTAAAATCTATTTGTAAGGGATGAGTGTAATGTACGACCCATAATTTTAAAGTACACTTTATGTATTTTTGTGTATTTTGGATTTTGGCTCGGAGGCTTTTTGGCCAAAGTTAATATTATTTTGGAGTTTATATGAGCAAAAAGATATTTTGATGCCGTTTAGAATTACTCGTCATTAAATAAATTAAATTAAGTGCGGTGAATCCTTTACGGAGAATTTAATGCGTTACGGGTGAAATGGTAATTTAACAAATATCTAGATATTTTGAGATATTTGTTAAGCTATATTTAATATATATATATATATATGTTTGTTTGGAGAGAATAGAAAGAAAGGAAATTAGAAGGAAGGAAAAGGAAAATAAAAGGATATAAAAAGGAAAGAAGGAAAAAGGAAGAAAGGAAAAAGAAAGGAAAGAAAAAGCAAAATTTCCATCGTCTTCCTCTGTTCACGCGCGACCCTTATCCCTCCCTCCTCCATTTTCGTTTTTCTTTGCTTCCTTTCTTCAAGATTAGAAGCCCAAGGTTTGTGGAGTGTGAAAGAGAAGATTACTCAACTTCATTCCTCTTGTGTGATTCGAAAACGAAGAAAAACGGTGTTAGGGGTTTCAAAACCGTGAAACACAAACCACCCCATTTCATCTAGATCTAAGCTTCTTTTCGCAAAGAGATAGAAGGGAAAGTTGCTCACTACCACACTACGGTGCTAGTGGACTAACTTTGGAAGCAACGCTGCGAGCGAAGATTTTACCGGTTTTACTCACGGTACCGGAAACGCACGTTAAAGCTAACGTTAAGGTAAGGGCTCCTTCCAAACTTTTAGTTTGCATTTAGGGACTTATCTGTAGTTGTGTGGAAAGGAATTTGTTAGGGTTGAATGTATTGATTTAAGGAAAATGAATCTAAGGTTCTGTGGGTAAAATCTTAGTTAGGTTTTGACGATATTGTGGATGTTTCGTGGAAAATGAACTTGACTCATTTTTGTATGATTATGAGTAAATGAAATTTGATGTGTTTGAGTGTTATGCTATGTTGATTTGTGTTCGTCGTATTTGACGTGTTCTAAGTTAATACCGATGAAACTTGATGTGTTTTGTTGTGGATTGTGAATTGAATTTGATAATATGTTTGAGTTGGCTTTGCTGTGGAATTTGAAAACCATTAGAGTTAAACGAGTATTAAAAATGGGGAATCTTTT
>NC_021165.2:35258329-35259075 GCF_000331145.2 Cicer arietinum
AAAACTATTTCGAAAACCAATTCGTCGTGGTGATTGTGTGGGATTTGCTAAGTGTTAAGTTTTGGAGTTATGTGTGAGTGTGATTGAATTAGTTTAAGTATTTTTGGAAGAATAAGCAGGGAAATCGATTTCCCAATCGATTGGATGAGTTGCAGGAAGTTCACTATTTTAACCTAATCAATTTGCCAATCAATTGTATAAATATGTCTTTCAAAATCTTTTAAGAAATTGATTTGGAAATCGATTGGCAGAGAGGCAGGAACTCAGCAAAACTGCCAAAATCGATTTGGAAATCGATTTGGCAACACAGGAACTCACAAAAACTAACAATATCGATTTAGAAATCGATTTGGTTATGCAGGAACTCAGCAGAACTGACCAAATCGATATGGCAATCAATTGGCTCAGCAGAAGTCCTTATTTTGAGTTAGATAATCGATTGCTCAATTGATTTATCAATGCTTTGGTCAGTTATGTATTACTTGATGGGTTGAGAACTTCTTTTTGATTTCATTTTTAATTGGCAAGCATTGCATGAACTTTTAGCATATGAGAAATCCTTTTAAGGTGCATGCTTAGTTGAAAGGTTATTTTGTGCATTTAAAACTTAAATGTTATGTGTTATCTGTTAATTTCGGTTGGTGACCCTTTACAACTATTGTGGAAATCTGGGCTTTGCCCTCAGATGAGAGTCAGGACGATCCTACCGGTTCGTACCCTACGGACGAGAATGGAGATGGGAACGC
>NC_021165.2:35259863-35260296 GCF_000331145.2 Cicer arietinum
GCTATGAATAACATGGTTGCTTCTGTTGCTGCACAGACTACTGCCAAGACTCAACGCGATCTTGAAAAGAGGGGAAGAGAGATCCGTGCTGCAGAGTCAAGAGGATTAGAAGACTTTCGTCGTTACAATCCTCCCAAGTTTAAGGGGGATGAGAATTCGGAGAAGGCGGATCAATGGATCCAAGAAGTGGAGAAGATCTTCGAAATGATTAACTGTCAAGCGAGAGTAAAGGTCAACTATGCCACCTATATGCTATTGGGGGATGCTGAGTACTGGTGGAGGAGTGCAAGATTGTTGATGAGACCAGCTCACGAGGAGGTGAACTGGGAATCATTCAAGAGGAAGTTTTTAGACAAATACTTCTCGATGAGTACCAGGACTAAACTGGGTGATGATTTCCTGAAACTGCATCAGGGGAACATGATCGTGGGTG
>NC_021165.2:35260434-35262658 GCF_000331145.2 Cicer arietinum
GTTCTTGTGGAAAAATGTAGGGAAGTTGAGGATATGAAGAATAAGAGGGCTAGCCGAGGAGGGAATTTTAATTCAGGAGGCCCTAGTCGGGTGAATTATCAGAACAAGGGAAAACAAGTTGCTAAACCTTATGATCGACCACAAACTAACAACGGTGGGCAGAGTCGCCCAGGGAACCAGAATTTTGGGAGACAACTGGGACGAGTGGTTCGTTGTTTCCGATGTGGGGAAGAGGGACATTATGCTAACGCTTGTACCCCTAATACTCTCACTTGCTACAATTGTCAGAAGCCAGGACACATGGCAAAGGGTTGCACGGCTCCGAAGGTAGAACCCGTTGTGAATGTAACTAGGGCTACTCGTCCTACTGCTAGAGGACGCATTTATTGTGTGAGTGCTGAAGAGGGGAATCCATCTGGTAATCTGATTCAACGTGACTGCGAGTGTGTCTGCTTTACCTTTTGATTTGGTTGTTTCCACACCTGCTAAGACCTTAACCGTAAATTCTGCATGTTTACATTGTCGAATGACTATACAGAATAAGGATTTCTTGGTTAATCTAATTTGTTTGCCGCTACAATCACTCGAGGTCATCCTCGGTATGGATTGGATGTCTTATCATTATGTGATTTTGGATTGTGCTCGTAAATTGGTTCTTTTCCCCGAACCAGGAGTTGTTAAGTATTTAGCTGCTAACAAACTCCGAGTGTCGCTAAGTGAAGGGACTCATGAGTTTTTGTCTCTAGCAAATGTAGAGGCAAAGATAAATGTGGAAATAGAAGATGTGATACTTGTCAACGAGTATCGGGATGTATTTCCAACGGAAATTCCAGGATTGCCACCGGTAAGAGAAGTGGAATTCTTCATTGATTTGCACCCAGGAACGGGACCTATTTCAATGGCACCTTATCGAATGTCGCCATTGGAATTAAATGAGCTCAAAGGCCAAATTGAAGACTTGTTGGAGAAGAAATTCATCAGACCAAGTGTATCACCATGGGGTGCTCCAGTTTTGCTAGTTAAGAAGAAGGACGGAAGCTCGCGCCTATGTGTGGATTATAGACAGCTTAACAAGGCAACTGTTAAGAATCGTTATCCTTTGCCACGAATCGATGATTTGATGGATCAATTGAGAGGGGCCGCGGTATTTTCGAAGATTGACTTGAAGTCGGGTTACCATCAGATCCGAGTAAGGGAAGGAGACATTCAGAAAACAGCTTTCAGAACCCGCTACGGACATTATGAATACCTGGTTATGCCGTTTGGAGTTACCAATGCACCGGCAATTTTCATGGACTACATGAACAGGATCTTTAATTCGTTCCTTGATAAATTCGTGGTGGTATTCATTGATGATATATTGATTTATTCGAGGACTGAAGAAGAGCATGGAGAACATTTACGCCAAGTTCTTGAGATTTTACGCAAGAAACAATTGTATGCCAATCTGTCGAAGTGTGAATTTTGGCTAGAGAAGGTGAATTTCTTAGGACATGTGATAACCAAGGAAGGAATCGCTGTAGATCCGGCTAAGATTGAGGCGGGTCTTGCTTGTCATTGACATACGAAGCTTCGTGGGATTGACAGGGTACTACAGGAGGTTTATTGAAGGTTTTGCTAAGATTGTGGCTCCATTAACACAACTTACCAGAAAAGATCAACCGTTCGCATGGACGGAGAAGTGTGAGGAAAATTTTCAATTACTAAAGAGAAAATGGACGACCTCACCAGTATTGGTATTACCGCAATCAGAAGAACCCTATGAAGTTTATTGTGATGCATCTCACCAAGGGTTGGGATGTGTTCTGATGCAACACAAGAAAGCTGTGGCTTATGCCTCAAGACAGTTGAAGATTCACGAGAGAAACTATCCTACTCATGATTTGGAGCTTGCCGCGGTTGTTTTTGCATTGAAGATCTGGAGGCACTATTTATATGGGTGCATGTTCACCGTGTTTAGCGACCATAAAAGTTTGAAATATTTGTTCGATCAGAAGGAGTTGAACATGCGCCAGAGACGATGGATGGAGACTCTCAAGGATTTTGATTTCACACTGCAGTACCACCCTGGGAAGGCCAATGTAGTGGCTGATGCATTGAGTAGAAGAAGTGTATCGGTGTCTTCGACAATTATGGCCAGACAACAAGAGTTGTGGGAAGATTTTAGAGACCTACACTTGAACATAGAGTTTGCACCGGGAATTTTGAAATTCGGAATGATTAA
>NC_021165.2:35264383-35301932 GCF_000331145.2 Cicer arietinum
GTTAATAATATTTTTGAGTTTTATAATCGAAAAGATATTTCGATGCCAATTAGAATTTCTCGTCGATAAATAAATTGAATTTAACTGCGGAAAATCCTTTACGGAGAATTTAAGGCGTTTCGGGTGAAACGGTAATTTAATAAATATCTAGATTTTGAGATATTTGTTAAGTTATATTTATTATATTTATATATGTTTGTTTGGAGGGAAAAAGAAAGGAAAACTAGAAGGAAGGAAAAGGAAAAGAAAATAGTATATAAAGGAAGGAAGGAAAAAGGAAGAAAGGAAAAACAAAGGAAAGAAAAAGAAAGGAAGGAAATTTCCAAATTTCCATCTCCTTCCTCTGAACCTCACGCGAGCAAAACCCAAAATTCCATCCTTCTCCATTTTTCGTTTTCGTTGCTTCCTTTTCTTCAAAGCTAGTGACCCAAGGTTGGGTGAGAGTTAGATCAAGGTTTTCGCAACTCCACTCTTCCTCTTTGATTCGAAAACGAAGAAAAACGGTTTTGAGATCCAAACACAAACCCCTCCGTTTCTTCTAGATCCGAACCTCATTTCTCGAAGAGACAGAAGGGAAAGTTGCTCACCACCACGCTACGGTGCTAGTGAACTAATTTGGAAGCGGCGTTGCGAGCGGAAAATTTACCGGAATTACTCGCGGTACCGGAAACGCGCGTTAAAGCTAACGTTGAGGTAAGGGCTCCTTCCAAACTTCTAGTTTGCATTAGGGACTTATCTGTGGTTGTGTGGGAAGGAATTTGTTAGGGTTTAATGTATCGATTTGGGGAAAAACGAAACTAATGCGTTATGGGTAAAACCTTAGAGTTAGGTTTTGTTTATATTGATGAATGGTTCGTGGTAAATGAATTTGAAGTCATTGTGTAAGATTTTGGGTAAATGAAACTTGTGTGTTTTGAGTAGTGGATTGTGTCGATTTGTGTTCGTTGTTTTTGACATGCTCTTAATTGATATTGATGAAATTTGATATGTGTATGGTTGGATTTGTGAATAAATGAATTGATATGTTTTGATGTGAGAATTTGTTGAGTTTGTGTTGTGTGAAATTTGAAAACCATTAAGTTAAATGAGTATTAAGAATGGGGAATCTCTTAATGTCTCGGTTACTTAATATTTTGTTTTGAAAATCGTTTAAGTTAACTGGGCGTTAAGAATGGGGAATCTCTTAATGTCTCGGTTACTTAATATTTTGTTTTGAAAATTGTTAAGTTAACTGGGCGTTAAGAATGGGGAATCTCTTAATGTCTCGGTTACTTAATATTTGTTTTTTTGAAAATCGTTTAAGTTAACTGGGCGTTAAGAATGGGGAATCTCTTAATGTCTCGGTTACTTAATATTTGTTTTTTTGAAAATCGTTTAAGTTAACTGGGCGTTAAGAATGGGGAATCTCTTAATGTCTCGGTTACTTAATATTTTGTTTTGAAAATCGTTTAAGTTAACTGGGCGTTAAGAATGGGGAATCTCTTAATGTCTCGGTTACTTATTATTTTGTTTGGAAAATTGTTTAAGTTAACTGGGCGTTAAGAATGGGGAATCTCTTAATGTCTCGGTTACTTAATATTTGTTTTTTTGAAAATCGTTTAAGTTAACTGGGCGTTAAGAATGGGGAATCTCTTAATGTCTCGGTTACTTAATATTTGTTTTTGAAAATCGTTTAAGTTAACTGGGCGTTAAGAATGGGGAATCTCTTAATGTCTCGGTTACTTATTATTTTGTTTGGAAAATTGTTTAAGTTAACTGGGCGTTAAGAATGGGGAATCTCTTAATGTCTCGGTTACTTAATATTTTGTTTTGAAAATTGTTAAGTTAACTGGGCGTTAAGAATGGGGAATCTCTTAATGTCTCGGTTACTTAATATTTTGTTTTGAAAATTGTTAAGTTAACTGGGCGTTAAGAATGGGGAATCTCTTAATGTCTCGGTTACTTAATATTTTGTTTTGAAAATCGTTTAAGTTAACTGGGCGTTAAGAATGGGGAATCTCTTAATGTCTCGGTTACTTAATATTTTGTTTTGAAAATCGTTTAAGTTAACTGGGCGTTAAGAATGGGGAATCTCTTAATGTCTCGGTTACTTAATATTTTGTTTTGAAAATCGTTTAAGTTAACTGGGCGTTAAGAATGGGGAATCTCTTAATGTCTCGGTTACTTAATATTTTGTTTTGAAAATTGTTAAGTTAACTGGGCGTTAAGAATGGGGAATCTCTTAATGTCTCGGTTACTTAATATTTGTTTTTGAAAATCGTTTAAGTTAATTGGGCGTTAAGAATGGGGAATCTCTTAATGTCTCGGTTACTTAATATTTGTTTTTGAAAATCGTTTAAGTTAATTGGGCGTTAAGAATGGGGAATCTCTTAATGTCTCGGTTACTTAATATTTTGTTTTGAAAATTGTTAAGTTAACTGGGCGTTAAGAATGGGGAATCTCTTAATGTCTCGGTTACTTAATATTTTGTTTTGAAAATTGTTAAGTTAACTGGGCGTTAAGAATGGGGAATCTCTTAATGTCTCGGTTACTTAATATTTTGTTTTGAAAATTGTTAAGTTAACTGGGCGTTAAGAATGGGGAATCTCTTAATGTCTCGGTTACTTAATATTTTGTTTTGAAAATTGTTAAGTTAACTGGGCGTTAAGAATGGGGAATCTCTTAATGTCTCGGTTACTTAATATTTTGTTTTGAAAATTGTTAAGTTAACTGGGCGTTAAGAATGGGGAATCTCTTAATGTCTCGGTTACTTAATATTTGTTTTTTTGAAAATCGTTTAAGTTAACTGGGCGTTAAGAATGGGGAATCTCTTAATGTCTCGGTTACTTAATATTTGTTTTTTTGAAAATCGTTTAAGTTAACTGGGCGTTAAGAATGGGGAATCTCTTAATGTCTCGGTTACTTAATATTTGTTTTTGAAAATCGTTTAAGTTAACTGGGCGTTAAGAATGGGGAATCTCTTAATGTCTCGGTTACTTAATATTTGTTTTTTTGAAAATCGTTTAAGTTAACTGGGCGTTAAGAATGGGGAATCTCTTAATGTCTCGGTTACTTAATATTTGTTTTTTTGAAAATCGTTTAAGTTAACTGGGCGTTAAGAATGGGGAATCTCTTAATGTCTCGGTTACTTAATATTTGTTTTTGAAAATCGTTTAAGTTAACTGGGCGTTAAGAATGGGGAATCTCTTAATGTCTCGGTTACTTAATATTTGTTTTTTTGAAAATCGTTTAAGTTAACTGGGCGTTAAGAATGGGGAATCTCTTAATGTCTCGGTTACTTAATATTTGTTTTTTGATAATTGTTTAAGTTAACTGGGCGTTAAGAATGGGGAATCTCTTAATGTCTCGTTTACTTATGTGTGCTTTGGTAAATCGTGCTGACCCGGGATGGGTGGCACCTTGGTAAACGGTACGGGTCCGTGATAGACAGTACGTTTACGATTTACGTTTGGTAAGTTGTGCTGACCCGGGATAGGTGGCACCTCGGTAAACAGTACTGACCCGTGATAGGTGGTACGTTTACGACTTACGTTCCTGAGGGAATTGTGTTTGTCCGTGAGAGACTGCACAGGGGTTTGTCCGTGAGAGACTACGCCCTGGTTTAAGTTAGATGAGAATTAAGAATGGGGAATCTCTTAATGTCTCGTTTACTTATGTGTGCTTTGGTAAATCGTGCTGACCCGGGATGGGTGGCACCTTGGTAAACGGTACGGGTCCGTGATAGGCAGTACGTTTACGATTTACGTTTGGTAAGTTGTGCTGACCCGGGATAGGTGGCACCTCGGTAAACAGTACTGACCCGTGATAGGTGGTACGTTTACGACTTACGTTCCTGAGGGAATTGTGTTTGTCCGTGAGAGACTGCACAGGGGTTTGTCCGTGAGAGACTACGCCCTGGTTTAAGTTAGATGAGAATTAAGAACGGGGAATCTCTTAATGTCTCGTTTACTTATGTGTGTTTTGGTAAATCGTGCTGACCCGCGATAGGTGGCACCTTGGTAAACGGTACGGGTCCGTGATAGACAGTACGTTTACGATTTACGTTTGGTAAGTTGTGCTGACCCGGGATAGGTGGCACCTCGGTAAACAGTACTGACCCGTGATAGGTGGTACGTTTACGACTTACGTTCCTGAGGGAATTGTGTTTGTCCGTGAGAGACTGCACAGGTGTTTGTCCGTGAGAGACTACACCCTGTTAAATTGTGAATTGTTGGTTCATTTGGTATGTGTAGTAATTGTGTTATAAGTGTTATGTTTTGGAATTTGGTGATAACATGTTGGATTGCAATACCATTTTGAATCCCATGATGTTGTATTAATTGTGTTATAAATGTTAAGTGTTATGTTTTGGAATTTGGTGATAACATGTTGGATTGCTATACCATTTTGAAACCCATGATGTTGTATTAATTGTGTTATAAATGTTAAGTGTTATGTTTTGGAATTTGGTGATAACATGTTGGATTGCTATACCATTTTGAAACCCATGATGTTGTATTAATTGTGTTATAAATGTTAAGTGTTATGTTTTGGAATTTGGTGATAACATGTTGGATTGCTATACCATTTTGAAACCCATGATGTTGTATTAATTGTGTTATAAATGTTAAGTGTTATGTTTTGGAATTTGGTGATAACATGTTGGATTGCAATACCATTTTGAATCCCATGATGTTGTATTAATTGTGTTATAAATGTTAAGTGTTATGTTTTGGAATTTGGTGATAACATGTTGGATTGCTATACCATTTTGAAACCCATGATGTTGTATTAATTGTGTTATAAATGTTAAGTGTTATGTTTTGGAATTTGGTGATAACATGTTGGATTGCTATACCATTTTGAAACCCATGATGTTGTATTAATTGTGTTATAAATGTTAAGTGTTATGTTTTGGAATTTGGTGATAACATGTTGGATTGCTATACCATTTTGAAACCCATGATGTTGTATTAATTGTGTTATAAATGTTAAGTGTTATGTTTTGGAATTTGGTGATAACATGTTGGATTGCTATACCATTTTGAAACCCATGATGTTGTATTGATTGTGTTATAAATGTTAAGTGTTATGTTTTGGAATTTGGTGATAACATGTTGGATTGCTATACCATTTTGAAACCCATGATGTTGTATTAATTGTGTTATAAATGTTAAGTGTTATGTTTTGGAATTTGGTGATAACATGTTTGCTTGCAATACTATTTCGAAACTAATGATGTTGTAGCGATTGCGTTATCAGTGCTAAGTGTTAGGATTTGAGATTATGTATGAATGTGATTGAGTTAGTTATGAATTTTTGGAAAAATGATGAGGGAAATCGATTTCCCAATCGATTGGATGAGTTGCAGGAAGTTCACTATTTTAACCTAATCGATTTGCCAATCGATTGTATAAATATATCTTTCAAAATCTTTTAAGAAATCGATTTGGAAATCGATTGGCAGAGAGGCAGGAACTCAGCAAAACTGCCGAAATCGATTTGGAAATCGATTTGGCAACCCAGGGACTCATCAGAACTGACAAAATCGACTTAGAAATCGATTTGGTCATGCAGGAACTCAGCAGAACTGACCAAATCGATTTGGCAATCGATTGGCTCAGCAGAAGTCCTTATTTTGAGTTAGATAATCGATTGCTCAATTGATTTATCAATGCTTTGGTCAGTTATGTATTACTTGATGGGTTGAGAACTTCTTTTTGATTTCATTTTTAATTGGCAAGCATTACATGAACTTTTAGCATATGAGAAATCCTTTTAAGGTGCATGCTTAGTTGAAAGGTTATTTTGTGCATTTAAAACTTAAATGTTATGTGTTATCTGTTAATTTCGGTTGGTGACCCTTTACAACTATTGTGGAAATCTGGGCTTTGCCCTCAGATGAGAGCCAGGACGATCCTACCGGTCTGTACCCTACGGATGGGAATGCTTGACTGGAGCTACGTTAAGAGGATCTCACAGGGCGCGTGGAGATCACTCAGGGTGTATAGTTTTTTGGTAGGATGATCAGATTAGGTTGATGTATAGGGACTAGACGTCCTTCTTTTTGGGTTGGAGTATTTTAATTTGGAAAACTGTACTTATACTAATATTGTCAGTTTGACATCTTATTTGAATGGGTTCCATGTACCATTTGTTGTTGTGTAAATGCTTTGGATTTATATTTGGAGAAACTTTTCCGTTGCTTGTGAATTATAATGACTCAATTATTTATCCAAAGGCATTTCCTTATTTATTTCTCTGTTTTAGTTTAATTTCTTTTGAAAAAAAAATATACCCTCGCTTTGAAAATCGGGGTGTTACATGTAACAAGATTAAACATTTATTTTTGTGATTTGATCTCTAGTTATATGAATGAGGTTATTGAATTATTTTTCTTATCTTTGTGTTTAATGACTTTTATTGCTTGATGACCATTAAAATGTTTTATGATTCGTATTTTGAAACGAAAGTGGACTTTACGAAGGCTTGAGATGAGAAATTCATGAATTTGTAGTCTAGGGATAGATGCAGGTCATGAAACCAATTAAATTAGTTGCAGAGGCAATAGTTTTAAAAGAGAGTTCTTGTACGGTAATGCTTAATTCTAATCTTAAATCCACTAAGGAATTAGGGGTTACTGTGGAATTAAAGGTTATGTCACTAAGACATTAGGGCAAGAATAATAAAGAGAACTCGGTAATAATTAAATAAATGAATTCAATAACTACAATCAAATTACACACCAAGGTTGGATTCAAAGTGAAAGTCATCCCTAACATTTTTCTTACTATAAAGTAGGGGTGTTAAAAAAAACCAAAAACTGAACCAAACCGTAAAACTGAACCGAACTATTTTTTAACTGAATTGATTTATAAAAATTGAGAACTGAACTATTTTCGAACTGTTTTTTAAAACTAGAACCGAACCGAAATGGTTTTGAGTTTAAAAAAAACGAACCGAATTGGTTATCAGTTTGAAAAAACTGAACTGAACTGGTTTTAATTTCAAAAAACTTGAACTGAATTTGCTTTTTAGAATTAATTAGGGGTAATTATGTAAACTTGGTCTATATAAACAAAAAAACAAAGTTAAACCGGTTCGGTTTGGTTCAAAATAATAAACTGGTGCACCAATTAATAAAACAATACGGTTCGGTTTTTTGAACTGAAAACCAGTTCGGTTTGGTTTTTTCAAACTAAAAACCAATTTGGTTCAATTTTCAAATGGTTCTAGTTCAGAACTGAATTTTGCTCACCCCTACTATAAATGATCAATTTTATTACTTTTGTTAATTTTTAATATTATTTCAATTAATTTGAGAATTTTTGTTCAATTTTAGTAATTAAATATAATTCAATAGTAAAACGCAATCCTTGAGTTCGACACTTAGTATTACCGTTTTAATTATTACTTACAACGATTCAGTATACTTGCTGAAACGCTACCAAGTACTCTCCCACTCAAGAACAAACTACAAATATTTTTACAAAGCAGTTGAAAATTGAATTATTTTACACATTAGAAAAGATGCTTTGGATGATAAACTAGAAAGCTTGATTTATGGGAGACAATGATGGAAATTAAATCAAGAATTTCCTAGAAGAATTGAGAGACAAAGTTGGCCTCATTCATAATTATTAAGAAAACATGTTACTGGTAGTTAATATGAACGTGACACACTAATTATAGCATAAAGGATAAGAGGCACCGTTTGACTTTGCCGCACCACCATTTGGCTTGTATTCATGCTTTGTAATATCAATTACATGAATGAAATAGTTGTGTGAATTTGAAATCAATTACACTGTTCTCGCTCTGCTTCAATTTACTTGTGCTTAACATTTCTTACTGATATTTCTTACTGATATGATATGATTATGTTTGTCATGAATCTCTTTAAAAATCATTTTAGGTTGGAAATTTATAAATTCTCATCAAAATTACGTTTTTCTAGAACACGAGAACACATAAGTTACGAAACTCTTAATCAGACGATTTCAAAACGAGGTGAAAGATGACGTTTTAAAACGCAAGTGAGACAATTGAATCACCGAAAACATGTATGTAGAACTCGAGATATGATCGCAGGTTACTGAACACGAAAATTGGTAGAATGTTGTGTATTAAGGTTTGTTGTAAAAGAAACTCAAAATTATTATTCATTAAATGAACCAAGAACGTAATGACGCCACAATCTAGGGATTAATAAGCAAAAAGAATGCCACAAGGATTAACAAATTTAATAAGTTCAAAGTGAATTCTTTCAAAACTCTTGAGAGCAAGGCCTCACAAAAATAATGTTCAAAATCTGCCTTGAATAAAATAAGGGTTTGCCTTTTATAGTGGCGCCTCCTTACAAGTTTTCTAAACTTGGTCCAACTCAAGTTTTTACAATTAGATCTAAATTTCTTAATAATTTAGTCTACTACTTTAATTAAAACTAATATTAAAATTTGATAACAAATAGGTGCAATCTTTATTCCTTAACTTCTTCAATTTGGATTAAGTAATTGATTATCTTGAACTTCAATTCTTCATGAGATGTACTTGCTTCAGATAAACTGACTATCAAGTTATTTAGAGCATCCTTTGTCTTCTTTGATCTTGATTATGCCTTTTGTGTCCTCATCATTCTCTCATTCTTGAAGAAATTCGACCCCAAATTTAAGCTCCATTATATAGTACATGTAAAAATAATCCAAATAAACCACAAACTCATCATATCCACCGGGGTCAAATGAAAATTTGAAAAAGTCACCAAATGTGATAAGTCGGTGACACACATTTCTATCTTGAACAATTAACATTTTATCACATTTATAGTAACGGTAAGAAATTCTAAAGATGGGAATAAAGTTATACCTTTTGAAATTGATATTCATGAATAAATTTACCTTATTTGGATTGATATTTATGGCAAACAATATGTTACTTTGTATTTGCAAAGGCTTGAAAGAAAGTTGAGTCTCATGGACATTCTCTTCATCACAAAAAAAATGGTGACTCAATAATTTCCTTGTTAGCATCATTTTGAGGAACCTTTGAATAATGACCATCAAGCACTAAAATTGCTTCGTTCACCTCACTCTCTTGTTTAAAGAGATTTTCAATTTTACCATAATCTTTCTCTTTGCTTTCAATGTCAATATATTGATGACATTCCTCCTTTAGAGACACTTCTACAAGCACTTGCAATAAAGAATTATCAAAGTTAGACAAATAGTTAGAGTCAATTTCTTGCCATTTGTCTCTCAAATGTTTCTCCTTTTCTTCTTTCCTTTCTTTGATTTTATCTTTCTTTCTTAAGGCTAGTTTCTCTACTTTTCTTTCCTATTTTGCATATTCATTTTTGTATAGATATTTCACATAAAAAATCTTGAATATATTGACGATATGATATACTCCTTTTTTTTCTTGATCCTCATTTTTATATTTTACACGTCTTTTCTCATTTACATACCTCATATCATCACCATGATTTTCTTGATCCTCTAACTGCTGAATTCACATCGAGGAAATGTCTTATATACAATGACTTCCAATATGGCAATTCAAAGACAATTGACTTTTTCTTCCACCCAGTTTTGACCAGCTCTCCCACAAAAGGTTTGCCAAATTTATTGGTCAAACCTTGTACTTTTTCAAGTATTTGATATCCAGTCGGTGCTAAAGGAGCTTTACCTTCCTCTGATTTTCCATTGAATGCATTTCTCCACCCACGATACTGATGACTATAAGGTAAAAATCTACGATGTCCAAGAAACACATTCTTCTTACAATGTTTCGACCGCATCCAATTTGTACTCTCTTCACATATAGGGCATGCACACTGACCTTTAATGCTATATCCTAATAAATTACCATATGCTGGAAAATCATTAATTGTGCCGAACAACATAGCCCTCAAATTGAAACATTCTTTCTTATACCCATCATAAACCTCCACACCTGTCTCCCACATACTTTTTAAATCTTCGATTAGAGGAGTCAAGTATACGTCGATATCATTCCCCGGTTGTTTGGGTCCAGAAATTAACAGAGACAACATCATAAACTTACGCTTCATACATAACCATAGAGGTAGGTTATATATTACCAAAATCACAGGCCACGTGCTATGTGAGATGCTTTAAAGACCATGTGGATTCATTCCATGAGTAGAAAGTGCAAGTCTAAGATTTTTGGACACTATCCCGAATTCAGGATACTCCTGATCAATTTTTGCCCATTGTGGGGAATCTGCAGGGTGTCGAAACATTCCATCTCTAATTCTTTCATCTGCATGCCATGTCAAGTGTTTTGAATCTTCTTCACTGCGATACATGCGCCTAAATCTTGGTATTATAGGAAAATACCACACGACTTTTGCTGGAGTAGATTCTTTCTTCTTATATCGAGAGACATTGCATTTCGGACACGCCTTAAGTAGTTCGTATTCGTTTCGAAATAAAATGCAATCGTTAGGACACGCATGAATCCTTTTGTAACTCATTCCAATAGAACACAAAATCCGTTTAGCCTCGTAGGTTCGACTGGGAAGTTCATTATCATCTGGCAATATATCTTTTATGAGTGTTAATAATTCTGTAAAGCTTTTATCAGACCATCCATTACTCGCTCTTAAGTTGTACAACTTTAATATCGCCGACAGTCTTGTGAATTTAGTACAACCATTATATAATTCTTTCTCTGCATCATTCAACAAACTTTCAAACATTTTAGGACAATCTCGAAGATCTTCTTCAACTGCTTTTGCGATCTCATCAACTCGGTCCGGCTCATATGTATCTGTATCGAAGTCAGTTGAAACATATGTCGAACTATTCTCAAAATTAATGTTTCCTTTTTTTTCTCACCATGTCTTATCCAACGTGTGTAGCTTTGATCAATTCCATTACATACTAGATGTCCTTTTAATTCATCTTCTCTAACACGTTTTCCAAAACAACATTTTTAACAAGGACAAACTACTTTATTTGGATCTTTTGCATTCTTCACTGCAAACTCAACAAACTCCTTCACTCAAATTTCATACTCTTTTGACAATCGATTGGCTGACATCCATTTCCTATCCATATTATACCACCTATATAAATGCAGTTACAAAAATAATAAGCTTTCAAAACATATCAACAAGTTTCAAAAAGAAACCAATATCAACTAACAATTTCAAAACAGAACATATCATGTGGTATGAGTTTTTGACAATTTTTGACAATTTCAAAACATAACAGATCATGTGTAAAAAATACCTGAGACAACGTAGATGGCAGCACAGTACGTAGAGGATATTAGGGTTCCCAACGTATATAATTATTTAAAAGATGTAGAGGATATGAGGGTTTCCAACGTATATAATTATTTGAAAGATGTAGTTTACAACGCTTGTGAAAAAAGCGTTGTAACAGGTAGTTAAATTCAATGAAAGTGCATGTATTTTACAACGCTTGTGCAAAAAGCGTTGTATTAGGTAGTTCAAATATTTGAAAGCGCATGTGTTTACAGCGCTTGTGAAAAAAGCGTTGTAACTGATACGCGAAAGCGCTTCATTTTACAACGCTTTTTTCACAAGCGTTGTAAAAGCCTTATAACGTTATGCGCAAACGTTATATGACCTACAACAGCGCTTGTTTTACAGCGCTTGTGAACAAAAGCGCTGTAAAAGGTTCTGTTATTTTTAAAATATATTTACAACAGCGCTTGTGTTTAGCAAGCGCTGTAAAAGTGGCGCTGTTTAATTTATCCTTTTCTATAATGTATTTCTCTTGTCTTTTTCCACTCAATTGATCTCTTCAAATTCTTAATTGAATAAACAAGAACAAATTGGAGCCAAAATTGGTTAGAAGAATGTAACATAACACAAAACAACAGTAATGTGATTGGAAAATACTCCTAGGAATTTTGTCAAACAGGTAGTGTGCAGTACTTTTAACGACACAAAAATGTTCTTTTTTTTGGTACTTTTTTTTCAAGTACCAAAAACACACAAATAAAGCAACTAACAACACAATTCAAACAAAAACAACACAATTAGCAATTTTAAACCTAAAGACAAGCTCTGATACCAAATGATATGATCTTGTTTGTAATGAATCACTTTAAGGATCATTCTAGGTTGGGAACTTACAGATTACCGTCAAAATCACTTTTTGCTGGAGGACGCAAAAACAGAAGTTGCGAAACATCGAATCGAACGATTCCAAAATAAAGTGAAAGGTGACTTTTTAAATCGCAAGTTAGGCAATTGAATTACCAAAAACAAGTATGTAGAACTTGAGATATGATCGCAGATTACTGAACATAAAACTTGGTAGAATATTGTGTGTTAGGGTTTGATGTAAAGGAAACTCAAAATTATTATTCTGCAAATGAACTAAGAATAGAATGGCGCCACAATCTAAGGATTGATAAGCCAAAAAGAATACCACAAGGATTAACAACCTTGATAAGTTCAAAGTGTCTTTCAAGAACTCAAGAGAGCAAAGTCTCACAAATTTAATATTCAAAATCTACCTTGAATAAATTAAGGATTTTCCTTTTATAGTGACACATCCTTATAAGTTCTCAAAATTTTCCCCAACTCGTGTTTTTACAATTAGATCCAATTTTTTTACTAATTCAGTCTACTACTTTAATTAAAATTAATATTAAAATTTGATAACACAAAAGTGCAAATTCTATTCCTTAATTTGATACTTTAATTCTTACTAATTCAGTCAAATAAAGTGACTATCAAATTATTTACAGCATGCTCTGTCTTCTTTGATCTTGATTATGCTTTATATGTCCTCGTCACCTACTGATATCACTTATTATCAAGTCTTACAATTTCAAGTTGTTGTTTTGTAGAGGCCCCCTACCAAACTTTTGAATTTTCTATGGGTATTAAGAAATGTAGTTAAATGTAATTAATTTTCTAGTTTTATGTGTAACACAAGTTAAATTTACTAAAATGTCAATTAAATAAAAGGTGTATTGGAAATAATATCATTAAACGAGTTAAAAGTAGTTAAATTTTATTTATAATAATAACCAAAATTTAAAACTTTTTTTTTACTTATAATAGTAACCATAGGAAGTAATATTTTAAATTGATATTATTCATTACAAGCGTGGTTGTATTTCTTCTATTATTATTAATAAAATATCTTAAAGTTGATTGAATAATTTTATTTTATTTTTATATTTTTGTTGTTTTAATATAAGCTGAAGATCCAAATTGTACAATAAATCATTAATTACATCTATAAATGTCATGACTAAAAGTGTTAAAACTTGATTGTCGTGTATGGAGAAAATTTAACAGGGAGACTAGAATCTACTTTTTGTTTCTGACAAATTTTTTTAAGAAGATTAGTCACTATTAAACAGTGACGGGTGAATACTATATACCAATAATGAAACAACTTCCATTCTTTATGAATTGTCATACTTTTTTTTTAGTAAAAGAATCTTTATTTATTTTTTCGTTTTGTAAATTTAATGTTATATAAACTGTTAAAAACATAATAATAGTGACATAGTCTGCATATAAGTTACGAACATAGAATTCAAAATCTACGTTTCACCAATTGAATTAACATATAATTATAACATATAATTATAAATAATTTTGTAATATAAACTATTTAGTGATAAACTATTTAGTTTCGTTTGGAGTGGTGGAGCTGGATTTTAGGCAAAGAAAAATATCAAGAATTATTGGTTGTGCTTTAGTGTGAAAAAATATTAATAAGAGCAAATTGTGTTATGCAGCATCAGTTTCACAGATTTTTTAATGTCTTTGGTATATGTTTACTTTCTTCATAGTTTCTGATTGTTTTATTAGAAAAGTACATAATTAATGATTGTTTGTATAAGCCAAAAAAGTTCCAGGGATTAATAAAAAAATTGTTAAGAGTTATTTTAATGGAGATCAAAAACAAAATTTATAAATTTTATAGGGACAAAGAAAAAATTATTAAACCCTATTTTTATCTATATTCTTTTTTGTTTTTGCTATTGTTTTTTAAGATTATCCGTATATAGATTATTATTAAGGCTTTCTAGAAAAAAAAAAAAACAAAAATTGATAGGTGATTCATATAAAGGAAACCAGTCTCCAACAACTAATTCAAAATTATAGGCACAATTTTATTATATTTTGAAAATTTTATTGTAATCAACGTCTGATAACTCTTCATCATATGCATATTTTCATTGTTTTAGTTTTATTTATCTTTAATCTTTAGTTAATTTAAGGAGTTATTTAATATATTTTGTTGATTCTAGTTATTGGATTTAATAAAATGCTTATATTCTTGTTTCCTTGATTAAGTAGAGATTTTTTTGTACTTTTGCATTGTTTCTTTGTTTTAGTGCAGTGCTGAATTTTGGTGAGAAATCAACATGACATATGTGGAGTATTTCAGCCATATATGGAGTTGTAGATGTTCAATTGGAGTCAAACTAAGTGCAAATGGTGTTGTAGATGTCCCATAACTACAACCATCATGAAGACACAAGAACCAAATCCAAACTTGAAAGAGAAGAAAAATGCAGTAAATGTCACACAACAGATGTTGTGCACCTGAAGCGTAAAACGTGCGCCCGAGGCACATTTCTGCCTACCTGAATCTGTCCAAATGCGCATGAAGTGCAAATTTCTTGCCTGGGGCATGTGGTGCATTGCTTAATGTGTAAAAATGCATTTTCTTACTTTATAGGGATCTTTTTTATGATTGAGAAGTTTGGAGACTTGTGCCCTAGCAGAGAAACGTAGAGACAACTATTTCTAACACCATCAGAGGAGTTTTATCAAGAATCATTCATGAATCTTTCCTATAATTCTTCTTGAATCTCTATCCTTTGAATCTTTGTCCTAAGTAACTGAACCCTATTTGTTAGAGATGGGTGAAACAAGATGAAACCCTTATTTGTCTTATTTGATTTCTAGTTACATGAATAAGTTTATTGAATTATTTTTCTCATTTATGTGCTTAATGCTTTTTATTGCTTGATCAACTTTAAAATGTGATTACGATTCATATTTTGAAACTGAAGTGGACTTTACGAATGTTTGAGATGAGAAATTCATGATATTGTAGTCTAGGGTTAGATGTAGGTCATGAAACCAATTGAATTATTTACACAGACATTAGTTTAATAGGAGAATTCTTATATTGTAAAGCTTAATTCTAATCTTAAATCCACTAAGGAATTAAGGGTTACTTTGGAATTAAAGGTTATGTCACTAAGAGGTTATGGCAAGAATAATAAAGAGAATTTGGTAATAGTTCAATAAAGGAATTTAGTAACTCGGATCAAATTAGAAACCAAGGTTGAGTTCGAAGTGAAACTCATCCCTAACATTTTTCTTATTATAAAGTTCAATTCTATTACTGTTGTTAGTTTCAAATATAATTTCAATCAATTCGGTAACATTTTGGTCAATTTTAGTAATTAAACATAATTTGATAGTAAAATGTAATCCTTGAGTTTGACAATAGATAATACTGTTTTATTATTATTTGCAACGATTAAGTACACTTGCTGAAACACTATTAAGTTTTTGGCGCCGTTGCTGGGGAATTGCCATATCACTATTGAGTTATAATTTTTTTACTTAATTGAAATTTTTTGCTTAACAAATTTTTGTTTGTCTTTATATTTATTTTTTATTTTTTTTAGTTTAAAAATTTTCTTTACTCACGATCTAGCTAACCTTGTATATGAGGCCAATCCGCAACTAAACTTCATTTTGATCCAAAAAAAAAAACTGCGAAAGCAAATCGAAAGATGAGTATGGGAATTGAGATAGAAATCGTGCTCGGTTAGCCATCCATAACCAACCGGTTACAGTCAACAAGTTTGAAATAAGTTCCGTTTTGTACCGAGAGTTGAAGGAGATTCATTTTTCGGTAAACATAACGAAGATGCCAATAGATAACTCACAAACTTCTTTGAACTGTGTGAAACAATGGAGGTAAATGGTAACTCTGAAGAAGGCAAAAGGTTGAGACTATTAATATTGTCATTGAAAGATAATGCTAAGGAGTGACTTAATTCTTTATCTTCCGTTAACATCACCACATGGGATGACCTTGAAGAAAAGTTCTTGGAACAATTCTTCCCTCCACATGTGTTTGTTAGAAAAAGGCAAGAGATTTTTTGTTACAAATAGAAAGAAGGAGAATCTCTTCGTGACACTTTCAAGAGGTTCAAGAGTTTACTAGTATAATGCCCCAATCATGCTTATGACGATACTGCTCAAATGACAATATTTTGTAACGATTTGAGGCATATCACTATAATTATGTTGGATGCTACAACAGACGGTTCTTTGAATTACAAAACTGCATCAGAAGCACGAAAAATTATCGAGATCATGGGGTCAAATGAACAAATGATGTTGTATGATATAGGTGATGGGTCAAAAAGTGGTATGCTGGAATTGAAATTTATGGATGTTGGGTTGGCTCAAGGAAGTTGATCTCAAAATAGATAGAAAATGTTATCGCCGTTGAGATAATGAAAGGGATAACGCCTCTAAATATACAACCTCAAGTGGCCCTCGTCGAATTATTGAAACATAAGCACATAAAAATGGCGCTTGTGAAGTACCTAATGACGATACAGAAGAACCAGAAGACGTAAACTTTCTGGGTAGCAACGGGATGCAGAAAAACCCCTACTCTAGTACGTATAATCCAGATTGGAGAAGTCATCCAAATTTTTCATGGAAAGATCAACAGGGTGGACCTCAAGGTCAATAAGGAGCTCAATCAAATCAAGTGATATGATTACGTGAATATGAAAATGTTTGTTCTTTTGATGTTCTAAGTGTTGGGAACTGTCTATAGTGTTTAGAGTAGTTGAAAGTGTTTAAAAGTGAGATAATTCTATATCTTTTTATTTTATTTTATTTTAATTGTTGATTTATATTAATGTAAGCGTCATTTATTTTGTTGTTATAACTAGTTATAAATTACAAATAAATTATTGCAAATGTGTAATTAAGTGAATTTTTAACTTGAAGTGAGGAGTAAAAGTTGTGGCACCCCCTTCACACTCTTGAAACATTAAAAAGTATTTTAATTAGTTGTGTTTGAGTTTAAATGACTAAGTTATGGTTACCTTAAGTAATTGAATTCATGAGTAGGAGGGATTAGTTACCCCGATGAATCATTGTCGATAAAAGAGACGACAATACCTGGTTATTATTATCATTATGTGTACTTGTTGATTTTATTTTGATTGACTAAAAACATGGTTGTCTCTTATATCATTTTAATTGAGTTCTTTAAATTAGATTAATCTCTTAGATTAGTATATTTTGTCATAATGCTTGTTTGTTTCTAGTAGTAGCCTATAACTATTTTGAAAGTCTTACTAAGAATGAACTGTATGTGTAGAAGTTTTAAACTTAGACTCCTGATGTGTTTTGTGATTGTGTTATGAATATAATATGTTATTATACAACTGATTATTATTGATGTGATTATTTTTCCTATTTCAATATTCATTATGAGTTTGTATATTTTATTGGATGCAATGTGAAATACCAATTTAACTCTGATATGTCATGTAAACAATTAAAGGGCTACTGCCATACGTAGCGAGCCCCGAATGAATCGTTGGGCAATACGCGAATATGATTCCACGAGCCAACAAATTTTTTTTTTACTCTTTGTCCTTCAACCAGTATAACAAATCGGTGGATAAAGTAGTCATTTTTCACACAGTCGTTTTGGCGTTGGTTTCACTCAAATCGGACTTACGGTGAAGAAGAACGGTTCAAACTAAGGAGTTTAATAAACGGAGAAGTCGGGTATTTTAGAGAGAAATTTGGATGGTTAAAAATCTGAAGAAGTGTGTTTATTTGACTACCTAAATGAATAAAACGACATACTGAAATTTTGACGAGAACGGAGAAAATTTTCCAGAACAATTATCGATCATCGGTGTCAAACTAAAGGTTGTTGTTGTGTTTCTCTTTGGTTTTACGACCGTCGTCCAACTCCCTTGCTTTTTTTGTTAGTTTTATTTTATTAACAATTAGAGTTAACACATAGGTCAAACCCATTGGTCTCCTTCTAGGTTTTATTAGTTTTATTTTATTTTTTTTAAAACACAATTTCATTAATAAAACATCATTAATATTTCAAAGCTAATAATTTATAAATAAAAATAATTAATCTTTTAAAATCATAATAACCAAAACTCTCATATTCCAAATAATCCCTATAATAATACTTATTTTTTCAAATACTCAAATTAAGATATTACCATCATTAGAGAATAATCGAAATTCTAAATTAAATAAATATAACATCAAATACTTTATATTAGTTACTAAATCTTAATAAATATATATAAAATCACAATGTCATAACAAGTATATAAAACTAAAGGAAATCAAACACAATATTGTTATTATCTCAAGATAATTATTTATAAAATAGATAATTAAAATAAGATGTATTTAGAAATAATTAAATATAATTAAATGCACATTTAAAATTAGTCAAACACACAAGAAAATATCATATTCTAAAATAATTTTAACACCAAATTAATTATCTAAATTCCTAGGTAATTAATAAAATAGTTTATTATAAAATTTGGGGTGTTGCAAAAATAACTAGAGTTTGTGAGAATTGAGAATTTGTATGATGTAAAACACATGTTTTTGATGAAGACAGAGAGACCAAGGAATGTGATCAAAGCTCAAAAAGAAATCAAAAATCAAAGTCAACTATGATCACACATATTAGACGATATATAATGTAAAGGTACATGATGCAATCTAATATTCTTATATATGAGAACCTTTCATTTTAGCATATGCATCAAGGGATTTTCAAAGTGTCAAAAATGCATAAACAATGTTTGAAAATAATATTTTTGGCAAAATACAATGTTGTATTCGAATACAACATGTTGTGGCCGAATACAGACAAGTCAGTAGCTAAAACTGAACATATGTATTCGACTATGAGATGGTGTAGTCGAATACAAGTGCTAAGTCAGTAGCAAAAACTAAACATTTGTATTCGACTATGAGATGGTGTCGTCGAATACAAGTGCTAAGTCAGTAGCTGAGACTTCACATTTGTATTCGACTACAACCTGGTGTAGTCGAATACAACAACAAGTCAGTGGCAATATTCACCCAGTTGTATTCTAATACAAGGTTTCATATTTGAATACGGTGCTGAAATTTCAAATAAAAACTGAACGTTACAGAGGTGTATTCGACTACACATAAGTTGTAGTCGAATACAACTGGAAACAATGCAATTTTTCAATTCTGAAATGGTTCTGGATCATTGCATTTTTTCATCAAACATCTAGGAACGATGGCCACTAATATGAAGTGATGTCTATGGAGTATAAATACCCCATAACTTTAGTATAAACGCAATTAATCCTACTACCAAACCTTGAACAACTTTGAACAATTTTCTGAAATATTCTGAAAGTTATTTTTCATATTTCAAGTACTTGCATTACATTTTCACATCATTGAGAATTGTTCTCTAGTATACTTGAAATATTATTGGATTGATATCATTGAACAACTATTATACTCATATTCTTAGTCAAGAACTTTTGTTAAAAAATCATTAGAGTTATTGTATTGTATTTACAGAAAGTAGTGTACTTTCTTTAAGTATTGTAATTTAAGATAGTGGTGTGCTATCTTAGGAAGTGTGTTAGAAGTTTGTAGCAGAGATCCTAGGGTGGGATTTGTACATATTCTAACAATAGTGGAAAAATCTCTTGTGGTGTGCAAGAGGACTGGATGTACCCTTGGTCATAAGGAGAACTAGGATAATATCATTGTGTTTATTATTTTTTAGCCATTTATCTTTGCCATACACTATCTTAGTCAGAAAAATCAATCAATAAATCTCAAAAAACAAGAAAATTTCTAAACACCTAATTCCCCCTCCCCTCTTAGGTTCACCTCTGTTCTTACGTATAAACTAAACATAGATTCAATAGTTGTACCGCATGTCGATTGAACTTGGTAAAGATAGACATTAGAAATTGGCTGAATGTTAAAAGAGTTGGTCGTCGAATAAATGAGAACATTACTTGTGTCTACGGAAATAAATTAAATTGATTGTATCCTCTCATGTAAACCTGCTTATATTTCAAGTAAATAATAATAAGTCCTAGAATGTTAGAATATCAATGTTGTAAGCAATTAGTGATTAGAGAAGTTTAAATTCTAATGGTAAAAGGATGTTTTAGAATTTTGTAGTTATACTTCTTGATTTTGAGTAGAGCCAAAAGAACTATAAATTAAGCAAGCATGCGAGGGGCCAAACTAGGATTTGAGTCATTTAATTCTTTTAGAAGATTAAGTGTAAAGTAAAATCACATTCTTTAGTAGCTTGAATTTCGGGGACTAAATTCTTTTAAGGGGCTAGAATTGTAACACCCTAATTTTTATAATAAACTATTTTGTTAATGAAGTAGGATTTTAAATAATTAATTTAGTGTTAAAATTATTTTGGCTTAATTGTAATTTTTGTCCCTCTATTTTTACCGATTCACGAAATTGGTCCCCCTATTTTAAAAGTCGACAGTTTTGGTCCATTCCTCTGATTTTTTAACCAAAAAAATTGATGAAGTGGGGTGATTTAAATACCATGACATATGATAGGATGATGTAGAATGATTAATACCTATGCAATTGGAATAAAACATCGTAAAAACTTAGATTTCAATTTCAGAAATTTTTCATATTTTTAATTTAATTAATGACATATGAATAACTAATGCATCTAGATAGTTCTATATTATGGAATTGTTTACCACGTTATTAAAAATATGTCAACTCATCGTTTTTTAGTTCAAAAATATGAGAGAGAGAGAGAGAGAGAGAGAGAGAGAGAGAGAACAAAATTATTGACTTTTCAAATAGGGGACCAATTCCGTTAATTGGTAATAATAGAGGGACCAAATTAGATGCAATTAAGCCAACCATTTAAGAATATATGTTGATTAATTTGATGATTAATTTTCTTTATATGTTCTAAACCTTCAAGAAACACTACTCATTTGCGTGTTTTAATAAAGTTGACGACGAACCTTGTCACCGCTACAACACGTCGGTGAGACATTTTCTAATAACTTGTTTCATGACATTTTGAATATGTTTCTTCGCCTAATATTTTTATTAATTATGTAAAGCTAATTTTTATTTCCCGCGTAAATTATCAGTCTTGTTTCATTGACTCTGCAAATCTATCGAGGCTTTGGACTTGTTCGTTGCACGTTGTTGACATCTCATGGTTGCTGAAAATTATTCTGGTCCTTATATCTCATGAAAGCGTTAGATTGAGGTAAGGGGTGAGAGAGCGTTTGAATTCATGATTATAATATATTGTGAGATGAACGAGAAAATCGTATTTTTCAATGATTCATCCAGGGCTCGATACGTACGGCAGTAGCCCTTTGAGAAATAAATTACTTAATGTACAAATATGGAAATTGTGAGAATAAAATGTGGAATAGAAATATTTATAAGGTGTTGATTGATTTAATTTCTTTAAATGTGTGCTATTTGATATTGTTGTAATATTGAGTGTCGAATGAATTCTATGTATATATTTGATTAGACGAGTTTATGTTATGTGATGATAAAAGGTGAATTAATAATTACATATATTTGAATTAATATATATTTGATGATGTATAATTAATTATAATATATATTTGATGATGATACATTATTTGAATTAATATATATTTGATGATATATAATTAATAATAATAATAATAATAATAATAATAATAATATAAATTTGTTATAAGTCTACGTAATGATGTATCATTGATGATAGTAATGCTATAAAATTGTGATGAGTTTATGTGATGAGAATATTGAAGTAACCCCATAGTTGGTGAAATAATTGTGATTCCAATTTGTGTTTGAAATGACGGTCTTAATGGAGTATCATTGACCAATGAGGGGAGAACATAAATATTGAGAATTTGTGAAGTGAATATTATTTTGTCATCATATAGGTAAGGTCTGACAAGCCAAGTGATTCTAGGGAAGTACAATTGAATGAGACTAATTTTGGCGGTCTGCTGTTGAGCCTTAAGGCAAGATTGTTTGACCTTGGAGGTATTCAGGTAGGGAATTCCTTGGTGACTTGGAGGTAACACTCCAAATGTAGGAAGCTTTCATGCAACACATGTTTACCTCGATTGTCGCGTATATGTGTCTTGGGTTTAGTTGAGGGGATCTATCAGGACATGGCCAATTTGAATTGTCCGTCCACCAGGACAGTGGCGTAGTATCAAGCCACATAACAAAGTACTTCATAGTTAGAATTGTACCACATTGTGAAGTAAAGTCTAAGCTCATTGATAGATGTGTTTCAAAAGTACTAATAGTTACTCTTAGATGATTTGATGCACTCTATAATGAGATAATTATTTTACTTGAGTGACTTTGATCCTATAATATGGTACTATGTGCTTAAATATTTTGATATATTGTAATGTGATTATGATACGGTCTATTATAATTGTTTGCGCGTTCTCCTTACTTATACTATATTATTGACATGATTTCAAAACTCACCTCCTCCGTTGTTTGTGTTTGACGGGTTTGGCCATGCGTTTGCGAAATCGCAGTTATTACATATTAATGAGTCTTGAAGTTCAAGTTTGGGAGAAACGCAGCTTTGATAGGTGATACTAATAATATGAGTAGTAAATTGTATTTTACTTTAACTTATTTAATTAGAAAAGATATTTCATATCAAAACATTATAAGGACTAGTAAGTTTTTTGAGTTAAATTAAGAAATTATAGTTAAATCAAATTTTTAAGGATTTCCTATTTTATAGAAGCAAAGGAGTTTAAAATATTTCTTTTGATTTTTGAGAAACGCGATATCTTAAATTAATTATATATCTTTTTATTTTCTTGGAAATATATTTTTTTTATCCACTGCGAATTTTGCTCAAAAATATCTAATATAAGTTATTATATATGTAGTTTGGTGTTTAGTGTGTCACAACACCCCTCTGGTAGATAATCTTATTGCTACTATTATTCGATATTAGTAAATATGCAATGAAGTGTACATGAATATATGTCCAACCATATTTCAACTATGGTCTCATGCTATATATTATTCGTTAAAATATTTGTATATGAATAAAAGGTGTTTGTAACATTAGTACATAATAATTGAGTTGAAATAAAAGATTACTTTTGGAAAAATTTGCATTAGATACATTTGAATCGTCAACAATTTTTAATCTTTGCTATAAAAATCATCAATCGCCATTCCTATCAATGTTTTATAAATATTTGAGTACGAAATGAACTATATAATTAAATGTTTCATAAATATTTGAGTACAACATAAACTATATAATTAATCTTTGGTCATTAAAAAGTTAAGCTTTGTAACATAAAATCACAGCAATAAACAAACGACTATAAAAAGATGAATGAATTAATGACCAAATTATTTTCACTATCGGCAACAGCTTCGTTACGAATACATACCGAATATATCGACTTCGGTGAGAGGACATGCTTAGGTCGTAAAAATTTCGCTGAGATCATAATTGCAAAATTTCATCAAGTGTAGCTGTGTACCACAAATTTTGTCAGACTGTACTTGTTGCTGTTCTGGAGATGTGTGAATAGTTTCAAGGATTAAGTGTGTTTCAGCTGAAGCAGACAAAACTGATAAATTTCATTTTTTTTCTTCCCACATTTTGACACTCTTTACTTCAATTTATTTCTCAATTTCTGTCAATCAGTACCAATCTCATTGTTAATAATACTCCAAAAATTTCAATTTTAAATCACACAAAGTATGCTTTTTATGTTACTAAATCTTAATATTGAATATCTTGAAATTCTGATTTAGATCCATTAAATCAAGAAGGTATTTTGCTTTAGAGAGGATACAAATAAGTACATGTCAGAATTGTAACAAAATCAACTTCGCAACAAGAATTATAACAAACTTGGTCCTAATCTGGTTTTGAGCTAAAACTAATTATGCATGCTTCGTAACTACAAACATTCACTAACCAAAAATCTATTGAATGTTACATTATCTTTAACAAGTTATAACAAAATTTACCAACCATGTGAGAGCATGCAAGGATACAAAACAGTAATAACGAAACTAACCTGCAAATGGCTAGCAACGTGTTCTCGGGTTAAACCCGGAACATCCATAATTTTTAGTATTTGTTTCGGCTTTACATCTGAAAAATACATAATGCATATAAGTTAAGTTGTTAAAGAATACAAACAGGGAAGAGAAAAGTAAAGGGAAAGAATCATACTATCAAGGCCTAATTGATTGACAACAATTACAAATTGATTATGAAACTGTTGATTCCATGAAAACCGGAACTTCTTTGTCGCCGGTGGATAATCATCATTATGATTATGCTTTTCATCTTCAGAATCAATACCTTGTTTTGGAACATTGAACTCGTCTTCTCTCCCCCGTTTTCTATTGAAGATGTTGTTCATATCAAAGATGTTCATATTCTGATTCAATTTTTTTTCATGTTTATTTTCATTAATCATAACTCCTTTTACCACATACTTCCACATATTCTTGAATTCTTGTTCTTCCAAAGGCTTAATCCAATAATCAGAAGCCCCTTTTGTGATAGCCTCCATGATAGAATTTGTAGAGTAATCAGAAGACATGACTGCAAATTGAACAAGATCACAAAAAAAGTAGTAAATACATACGAACAACTAAATATGAGATACATGAAATAGATATGAATAAAATAATAAAAGACTTACAAATGACAGGAATTTTGTGGAATAAGAGAATATGTTCAAGAAAGTCATAAGCACTCAATTCTTGCATATCAGTATCAACAATTATGACATCAAAAGAGCATTCTGTTTGGGAAAGAAGATTCAATGCAACAGAAGGCTTGCAACAAGTGGTAACTGAAGGAACAAAATATAAAATGTCAAAAAAAGAAAAAGATAATCAAGAATATGTCAAAGATAGAAAAAGAAAAATATAATCAAGAATTGAAGCATTACTCAGTAGATAGTTACCTTGGTATAGAAATTGATTACCCATTGCGTGAAGGATGGGATGGTGAGTTGTGTCAACATCAAGGACGAGAACCCGTAGACCGATTGGGAATCGTTTTGGAAGTCTTTTTATAAACTCCATCTTTACTCTTTTCTTGTGCTTAGAAATAAGAACGAACCACACGAATCTTTCCAAAAGAGAAAGAGAACGAAACAATCGCAAGAACTTGGATTAAAAAAGAGATCAAATACTAATATTACACGAAATATGCTTTTGATTATATATATTTATATTTAGTTTTGGGTTTTTTTTATTAAGATTTGTGTTTTTGAAGACAATCTAAAATAAGATTTGATTCATATTTATAATTTAAAAAAATATTTGACTAAGTTGAAAAGATGATATGGTCAAGATTTGAAAAAGATATGATCAAGATCTTATTATCAAGAAGATATGAATTATTTACAAGAAGATTTGATCAAGATTTATCTATAAGAAAATATAAATTATATATAAGAAGATTTGATCAAGATTTATCACAAGAAAATATGAATTATTTACAAGAAGATTTGATCAAGATTTATCTACAAAAAGTTATGAATTATTTACAAGAAGAATTAATCAAGATTTATATACAAGAAGATATGAATTATTTACAAGAAGATTTTATCAAGATTTATCTACAAAGCGTTATGAATTACTTACAAGAAGAATTAATCAAGATTTATATACAAGAAGATATGAATTATTTAAAGAAGATTTGATCAAGATTTATCACAAAAAGAAATGAATTATTTACAAAAAAATTTGATGAAGATTTACCTACAAGAAGATATCAATTATTTACAAGATTTAATCAAGTTTTATCTACAAGATATAAATTTTTTACAAAAAGATATGAACAAGAATTATTTACAAGATATAGTTTTGTAAGAAAAAATATCAATAAAAAATACACTTGAACTTTAATAAATTTTCTTTTTAATAAAAGTAAAAGTCTAAAGTAAAAAAACACTGCGCGAAAAAACCTATTTTACAGCGTTTTTTCAAAAAAATAAGCGTTGTAGTATCTAACGCTGTAAAAAGATACAACAGCGTTTTTTAAAATAAAAAAGCGCTATAAAATAGGTAGATATATTGCACGCTTGTTATACTCAATTTACAACACTTTTTGAAAAACTGTTGTAAAAGGTGAATTCAATAGATGCATTATTATGCACCTATTACGGCGCTGTTTGAAGAAAGCGCTGTAAAAGGTGCATTCTTATTTTAGTTTTATTAAAAAACGCTGTAAATGGAATTTTTGAAAAGTATTTTTTGTTTTTTATGGCATTTTTTTAGAAAGCGCTGTCTTTTAATTTTTTTTTCCAAAATCATTTTCATCCAGAATCAGTTCACACTATCATTTCACAATCAGTACACAACAACATAACTATATAACTTTATAATTTAACTTTATAACTTTACATATTTACACAATCAGTTCACAACATATTCATATACATATTCACATATTGACAACAGCACAGAACTATATACATATTCATATAACTAAATATTCACAACTTTTCAAACGTTCCCTATTCATATGCATATAACTATCAGAACTACACAGAACAGAACTACCATATATTCATATAACTATCTCTTGCAATATGTCATTTCCCAGCAAATCAAATAATTTTCATTTCAATCACATACTGACACCAATCTTCCTTTATTTCAATTAGATCTCTTTCAGAGTATGTTGAACTGGAATTGTCATAGTACTGTGCGATATAAAAATTGAATATAAATAAGTTAGAATCAAATATATACATAGTTTATATATGAAAATCAAATAATGAAAATACCGTACCGTTTCTGGGATTACAGTTTGATTCATATCAACAATCTCCTTCATGAATCGCAATATATAGTACCCACAGTCGATGTCGTTAGTTTGACGAGGACACTATAAAATAAAACATATAAGTCAATAAATATTTGTGCATTGATTGTAAATGAAATTTTAAAAGCATATATTTCAAACCTTTATTGGAATCCATGTGATGTTTGTAAGACCCATAATTTTAAAGTACCCTTTTATGTATTTTTGGTATATTTTGGATTTTGACTCGGAGGCTTTTAAGCCAAAGTTAATAATATTTTGGAGTTTTATAATCAAAAAGATATTTCGATGCCAATTAGAATTTCTCGTCGATAAATAAATTGAATTTAACTGCGGTAAATACTTTACGGAGAATTTAAGGCGTTTCGGGTGAAACGGTAATTTAATAAATATCTAGATTTTGAGATATTTGTTAAGTTATATTTATTATATTTTTATATGTTTGTTTGGAGGGAAAAAGAAAGGAAAACTAGAAGGAAGGAAAAGGAAAAGGAAATAGTATATAAAGGAAGGAAGGAAAAAGGAAGAAAGGAAAAACAAAGGAAAGAAAAAGAAAGGAAGGAAATTTCAAAATTTCCATCTCCTTCCTCTGAGCTTCACGCAAGCAACCCAGAAAATCCATCCTTCTCCATTTTTCGTTTTCGTTGCTTCCTTTTCTTCAAAGCTAGTGACCCAAGGTTGGGTGTGAGTTAGATGGGCGTTAAGAATGGGGAATCTCTTAATGTCTCGGTTACTTAATATTTTGTTTTGAAAACCGTTTAAGTTAACTGGACGTTAAGGAGGGGGAATCTCTTAATGTCTCGGTTACTTAATATTTTGTTTTAAAGAAAAATCGTTTAAGTTAACTGGGCGTTAAGAATGGGGAATCTCTTAATGTCTCGGTTACTTAATATTTTGTTTTGAAAACCGTTTAAGTTAACTGGACGTTAAGGAGGGGGAATCTCTTAATGTCTCGGTTACTTAACATTTTGTTTTGAAAACCGTTTAAGTTAACTGGGCGTTAAGAATGGGGAATCTCTTAATGTCTCGGTTACTTATTATTTTGTTTGGAAAATTGTTTAAGTTAACTGGGCGTTAAGAATGGGGAATCTCTTAATGTCTCGGTTACTTATTATTTTGTTTGGAAAATTGTTTAAGTTAACTGGGCGTTGAGAATGGGGAATCTCTTAATGTCTCGGTTACTTAATGTTCGTTTTTGAAAATCGTTTCAGTAAATGAGTATTAAGAATGGGGAATCTCTTAATGACTTATTTACTGAATGTTTTGTCTTGAAAATCGTTAAGTTAAATGAGAATTAAGAATGGGGAATCTCTTAATGTCTCGCTTTTTTATGTGTGTTTCGGTAAATCGTGCTGACCCGGGATAGGTGGCACCTTGGTAAACAGTACGGGCCCGTGATAGGCAGTACGTTTACGATTTACGTTTGGTAAGTCGTGCTGACCCGGGATGGGTGGCACCTCGGTAAACAGTACGGACCCGTGATAGGTAGTACGTTTACGACTTACGTTCCTGAGGGAATTGTGTTTGGTAAGTTGTGCTGACCCGGGATAGGTGGCACCTCGGTAAACAGTACGGACCCGTGATAGGTAGTACGTTTACGACTTACGTTCCTGCGGGAATTGCGTTTGTCCGTGAGAGACTGCGCAGGGGTTTGTCCGTGAGAGACTACGCCCTGGTTTAAGTTAGATGAGAATTAAGAATGGGGAATCTCTTAATGTCTCGTTTACTCGTGTATGTTTTGGTAAGTTGTGCTGACCCGGGATAGGTGGCACCTCGGTAAACGGTACGGACCCGTGATAGGTAGTACGTTTACGACTTACGTTCCTGAGGGAATTGTGTTTGTCCGCGAGAGACTACACCCTGTTGATTTGTGAACTGTTGGTTCATTTTGTTTGTGTAGTAATGTGTTATAAATGCTAAGTGTTATGTTTTGGAATTTGGTGATAACATGTTTGATTGCAATACCATTTCGAAATCCATGATGTCGTAGTAATTGTGTTATCAGTGTTAAGTGTTAAGAATTGGGATTATGCATGAATGTGATTGAGTTAGTTTATGAATTTTTGAAAGAATACACAGGTAAATCGATTTCCCAATCGATTGGATGGAAGTCAGGGGCTTGGCCAAATGAACAAAATCGATTAGCCAATCGATTTTGTAATCAGTTTTTCGAAAATCATTTACGAAATCGATTGCCCAATCGATTGGGCCTAAGTCAGGGACTCATCCATATTCGACCAAATCGATTTGGAAATCGATTGGCCATTAAGTCAGGGGCTCAGCTATCCTGTCAATCGATTGCCCAATCGATTGAATCAAGCCAGAGTTCAAAATTTCACTAAAAACCTTCAGGAAATCGATTTGGAAATCGATTGGTATTAAGTCAGGGGCTCCGTTATCCTGTCAATCGATTGCCAAATCGATTGATTCAGCCCAGGATTCTATTTTCGTTAAAAACCTTTACCCCAATCGATTGCCCAATCGATTGGCTCAATGAACATCCTCAGTTTGAGTTAGATGATTGATTTCTCATTGACTTATCCATGTCTTGTTTTATTATGTGTTAATTAGGAGATCGAGAACTGCATTTTACCTTCATTTTAATTGGCAATGTATTGTATGAACTTTTCGCATATTGAAAATCCTGTTAAGGTGCATGCTTAGTTGAAAAGTTGTTTTGAGCATTTCAAAAAGCAATGTATTGTATGAACTTTTCGCATATTGAAAATCCTGTTAAGGTGCATGCTTAGTTGAAAAGTTGTTTTGAGCATTCAAAAACTTAATTGCTATGTGTTAACTGTTATTTTCTGGTTGGTGACCCTTTACAACTATTGTGGAAATCTGGGCTTTGCCCTCAGATGAGAGTCAGGACGGCCCTACCGGTTCGTACCCTACGGACAGGAATGGAGATGGGAACGCTTGACTGCAGTTACGTTAGGAGGATCTCACGGGGCGCGTGGAGATTACTCAGGGTGTATAGCTTTTTGGTAGGATGATCAGATTAGGATGATGTATAGGGACTAGGGGTCCTTCTTTTTGGTTTGAAGTATTTTTAGTTTGGAAAACTGTACTTATACAAATATTATCAGTTTGATATCATCTTTGGATGGGTTCCATGTACCATTTGATGTTATGTAAATGTTTTGGATTTATAATTGGAGAAACTTTTCCGCTGCGTAAATTATAATGACTCAATTATTTATCCAAAAGCATTTCCTGATTTATTTCTTTGTTCGCTTTTAATTACTTTTAGAAAAAAAAATATACCCTCGCTTTGAAAAACGGGGTGTTACAATGTTATTCGACTTTTGCTTCGACACTGTAGCACCTCTTTGAGCTCAAAAAACTTGTAAAGTACTATCAAATAAATAAATGTGATTATTATAGCATTAACAAACACATTATTTATATATGTAAGAAATAAATGAATATTACTTACATGTCGAACATAGTTTTTATATCGGAGTGATTGTTGTAATTGTCGTGCAAGGGATCTAAATAGTATATAACTTCAGATGTCGCATTGATTGCAAATAGCACCCAATGTGCCCTACAACAACAAAAATTTGGTTGGCAATTTTGTTTACACAACTAATAAATTAAGATCTCATAAATTAAAAAAGATATAATAAAGAATATATAATTACGTACCCTGAATTATATGGTGCAAGGAACAACTTATCTTTCTCTCTATTTCCTAATAGGATATCTACAACGTATTTCTTTACATTCACTAGATCGAGTTTAAACATCGAAAGCTTATGCGAAGACAAGAATGAAAATCTATTTGACAATCTGCGTGTGCACACCAACTTCTCATACAAAAACCTTCAATGAAAATTTCAAATTAGATTAATTACCAATAAATGCAATTAAAAGTAATTTTTACCCAATGTATAAGCTGATGACAGTAGCACTCAACTCCTTATGGTTGAGAAGTTCGTATATGTGCTCTTTTTCAAGTAGTCCTTCATACTCATCTCCGAATATAGCTTTATCCATGCTTATGATGTGTGAATCATTGTTGCTGCCCCAATTCGTTTTTACCTGTATGTCAAGACACGACCACATCAAGCAAGGCATGACTGACTTATTTTCCAATCCAAATTTTTAGCAGCAACTTTGGCAGCTTTATTACCCTCTAGCTTTTGAAGTTTGTCAGCTTTATTACCCTCCAATTTTTGAAGTTTGCCGACTTTATTTTTACCACGAAAATCCAATTGTGGTGCGGCAGCTGGTTTGCTGTGCGGGTGATTTATTGGATTGAATCTGAAAAAATGAGGTTAATTAGTTTGTTAGTTTATTGAATCTGAAAAAATGACAAACCTTACAGAATAAATGTGACAAACCTTTTCCGGCGATGTGACTGACTCGTTTCTGGGAATATTGTTATCATTCCCTTTAGACTTTGTTTGAATCTAAATAAATGTGAAATTAAACAGAAAAAAAAAATCAGCAATTAAGTATAATCAATCATAATCATATATCGTGCAATTAAATATACATATCAATTAAGCATACATTTCAATTAATTAAACATACATTGTCAAGGGCAACAAGATGTGTGGGTCATGCCACATAACTACCAATTGCTTCGCCCAAATACTTCATATATGCATCACTTCCGGTATAGGCAACGATGCATTTGGTTCCAAAGCAATAACTGGTGATACTTTGACATGGCCCGCAGGAATCGCTGTGTTGTGCAATACTTCTCCCAAAGTATTGTACAATGTTTCTTTTCCGACCTTGTGATGAGTAGGGGAGGATAAGTACAACACGCAAGGAGTGACACCCTAAGTCAATGGTTAATACATAAGTATGTGAAACAATTAAGTTGAATGAATTTCTTATTTTATTAAGTAATTAATTACCTCGGGAAGACTTTTGAGACCAATGTTACAACTCGCGTTTTCACTCTCCATTTGTATTTCATGTTGGAGCTGATCCGGAAGTTCTTTTCTTTATTTGTCTTCACCAAGAGTGCCAGTTGCTCTGATAGGAATTTGAGCTTCTCTAATACTACCTAATTAAATGGATTTTGGCGCTTCTCTTGTGAAAAATAGTTTTTAGGAGTTACGCCAAATCCTTTCCCCTTACGTGACCGGAATATTCAGGAACATTGAACACTTTACCGAGAATGTCCCTGCAACTAGCTTTGTTGTTCTCTTGATTTTCCGAACTTTGTTCGTGATTCTCCTAAAATACATGTAGGATTAAAAAGATAAGTTCAATATCATTTTTAAAATACATTATTAAAAAATATTAAAGTGATAATATACTTACACAAAGTTCTATTACTTTTTGAACATTTTCGTTATCAACCACTCCATCTTTATTTACACGAGCTTCCTTCCACAAGATATGACGACCCAACGGTTGATCGGATTGGGTGTCTTGTAGCTATTCGTTAAGATCATAAACAAAATATTAATTATAAATTATAGTTTATAATGTACTACATTATATAAAAGTGGTGTTTAATTACTAACAAGTTTTCTGCTTTAGACGTGCATATCGCATACGAGATTTTTTGTATGGGTGCGTCGGATTTTTTGCCCTCTCGCGATTTGCCTTACTTATATTCTATATAAAAAAATAACAATCGTATAAAAATTTAAAATACGCTATGAATATGAATAATAAAACACAAATGCTAATAAATTAATCATTTACCACAAACGCGGGGTCTGAACGTTTTGCTACAAATGCGCTCTATTCTTCATTTGATATATAATGTTTATATATTTTTGGAGCTTCATCATTCATATTTCCTTCACGATCTTTTATATAGCACTTTGAGAGGTGAGATCTAAAACCCCGGTGTATTTTCCTGGCAACTCTCAACATGTAAGTCTTTCTCACCTCGTCAACAGCAAAAGCAGTCTGCAAACAAAATAAAGATATAGTTTGAGTAAAGTATTTCAATGGAAAAAATTATAAGTAACAAAAAAGTGGATCAAAAAAGTTACTTGTATATCAGTCCACATTATATCTTTCGCATCCTTCAACGCCTTATCTCTCCAATCGTCAATTGTGATAGGGATATTCTGACGGACAACAGCTCCAATATAACTTACAAACATGGAACTGTTCGGGTCAATTGGTTGGCCACTCTCATTCCATCCAACCTAATAAACTCATATAGTAAGTACATGCTTTCAAAAAAGATAAAAAAATAAACAGCAAAGTATAGTATACCTCAAATTTTATGCCACTACTCCTTGCTTTTATGACATTTTGCATGATGGTTGCACCACGTTTGACTTCATTTTCATAAGTCTTAGTGTTGACAACTTCCTCATTTTGACGATCTAAATCCTTGTTGGTATCCATTTATCTACAACAAGTTCAACATGCAGCTCAATATAACTTCAACAAGTTCAACATGCAGTAGTCTAAGTACGTAGCAGTATAAGTTCAACATGCATTTTAGTGAAACAAAAAACTAATAAATACAATACCTAAAAAATAGAAGAACAGTAGGGTTACGGTGCAGAAATACGAACAAAGAAGAACAACGCAGAATTACGAATGGTTCGTAGGAGAGTAGGGTTCGCAGAAACGGGCGTATGAAGTTTACGTAATGGAGAGTAGGGTTCGCAGAAACAAAGATGGTTCGCAATGACAAGGAGAATGAAGAGGAAACAAACGTATGAAGTTTACGTAATGAGAGTTAGTAACAATGCAATATTGTTCGTAGGGTTCGCAATGAGAAGGAGAATGAAGAGGAGGAGGAAACAAGCGTATATGAATTTTACGTAATGAAGAGGAAACTGAAGTGGTTTACCGTTATATATAAAACTCTACTACAACGCTTTTTTGAAAAAACGCTGTAAAAGACCTCCTTATTTTATTTTTTTAAAAGCCTTTTACAACGCTTTTCCACAAAGCGCTTTAAGAGGCTTCTTTGTTTTATTATGTGCAAGCGCTATGTGACCCTTTTACAGCGCTATTCCACAAAAGCGCTTTAAAAGGCTTCTTTGTTTTATTATGTGCAAGCGCTATGTGACCCTTTTACAGCGCTTTTCCACAAAGCGCTTTAAAAGGCTTCTTTGTTTTATTATGTGCAAGCGCTATGTGACCCTTTTACAGCGCTTTTCCACAAAGCGCTTTAAAAGGCTTCTTTGTTTTATTATGTGCAAGCGCTATGTGACCCTTTTACAACGCTTTTCCACGAAGCGCTTTAAAAGACTTCTTTGTTTTATTATGTGCAAGCGCTATGTGACCTCCTTATTTATTTTAAAGGCTTTTTATAGCGCTTATTGACAAAAGCGCTGTAAACGTACAAAGTTTATGTTCTTCCAAATAATTAGTATATATATATATATATATATATATATATATCAATGCTAAATTACATGATCAAATCATATTGGGATGATCAATTAAAGTTCAAGAAAAATTCTCAGTACTCAAACAAAGCTTTTTCAAGTTCAATATAAGTAGAAAATCAGTTCTGGCAGGTCAAACACTTAAATTACATGAACTTAGTATAAAACACTAAGATCAAGTTAAATATAAGCAGAAAATCAAATACAATTCAAGTTAAATATTAAAATGCTCAATTCTGGCAGATCAAACAATAAAATTACATGAACTCGGTTCAGATTACATGACTTATATAAAACAATTAAACACATTAAGACGCCCTTCTTCTTTTCCAGGTGGGATTCACATTTATTTGTCCATTAACGATAGGAAACGATGGATTAATCCAAATTCCCTCATCATGATCATCTCTAAGATATAAACCATCATCAGTTGAATCAATTTCATGTGGTTGTGATGTTGCAAAGAAAAGATCATTACCAACATCTTCATCATTATTGTTATCATCACTTATTTTATTGGTCGATAAGACAACATACTATTTATCATCAGCAGGATCAGTGACATAAAACACTTGTTGAGCTTGCGACACTAAAATAAAAGGCTCATATTTGTATCCCACCATATTAAAATTGACAAACAAGAACCCTGATTCATCAATCCGAACGCCATTATTATTATCGACCCACTTGCAACCAAATATGGGAACACAAAATATTGTGTAGTCTAACTCCCATATGCGCTCGATAACTCCAAAATATGATAGATTTACATATATTGGGTTTTGTCTTTTGCACTTGATATATGCATCGCTTCAGCTACGAGAGTGACACCGCTATTTCGTATAGTGGTTTGATCATCTTGTTCTTTGGTATAAAATGTGTAGCCGTTAATTACATAGCCGGTGTAAGAAAAGACATGTAAACTCAGACCATTTTCTAACCACCTCAGTCTTTGTGAAATTGATCTGGGGTCTACATCAAACTTTGACTTTATGTGATTTTTTAACCATGTTATAAAACTTCGATTGTGCTTCGAGTTATCCAATTTTGATTCTTATTCATGTTCAAACTAGATAACTGATCCATGTGCATTGTAACATACGGTTGAACCTCATCATCATTGTGCAGAACATACAATTGTGTCTGCTCCCATTCTATCCTTGATATAGTCATTGGTCTATTTCCAATTATCCTTTTTCCTGATATTCTTCCCGAATGACGAGACATGGGAAGCCCTATGGATTCAATATTGGACAGATATTCATAACAAAATTCAGCAGCTTCTTCGACAATGTATCGTTCAGCAATACAACCTTCTGGTCGACTTCTACTTTTTACGTACCCTTTTAATATTTTCATATATCGTTCTATCAGATATATCCAATTCATATAAGTTGGCCCACAAAGTTGTGTCTCCTATACAATATGGGCAGTAAGGTGAACCATTATATCAAAAAACGAGAGTGGGAAATACATTTCAAGCTCACACAAAGTAACAACAATTTCCCTCTAAAATGTTGGTCATTTCTGAGGATCGATCACTTTACTACAAATTTCCCTGAAGAAGAAGCATAATTTAGTTATGGCTCGTCGAACTTTTTTAGGTAATATGGAACATATACCTATTGGTAGCAAATGTTCCATTAGAATATGACAATCATGGGTCTTCAAACCTTTTAACTTGAGGTCTTTCATACAAACCAAATTTTTAATGTTCGAAGAGTATCCTTCTGGAACTTTAACTTCGTGTAGAAATTTACATAAAATAATTTTTTCCTTTCTAGATAGAGTATGAGCGGCTGGAGGTAGATATGTGTGATTTCCTTTCTTTACGAGACCCAATTCATTTCTTATTCCCATATCGACCAAGTCCAATCTTGCATTGATGTCATCCTTAGACTTTCTTGGAACACTAAATAACGTACCAATAACACTGTCAAATACATTTTTTTCAATATGCATCACATCGAGGAAATGTCTTATATACAATGACTTCCAATATGGCAATCCAAAGAAAATTGACTTTTTCTTCCACTCAGTTTTGACCAGCTCTCCCGCAAAAGGTTTGCCAAATTTATTGGTCAAACCTTGTACTTTTTCAAGTATTTGATATCCAGTCGGTGTTACAGGAGCTCTATCTTCCTTTGATTTTCCATTGAATGCATTTCTCCACCCACGATACTGATGACTATAAGGTAAAAATCTACGATGTCCAAGAAATACATTCTTCTTACAATGTTTCAACCGCATCCAATTTGTACTTTCTTTACATATAGAACATGCACACTGACCTTTAATGCTATATCCTGATAAATTACCATATGCTGGAAAATCATGAATTGTGCCGAACAATGTAACACCCAAAATTTTATGATAAACTATTTTATTAATTAAATAGGATTTTAAATAATTAATTTGATGTTAAAATTATTATAAAATATATGTTAATAAACTTTGTGATTAATTTCTGTTATATAAGTAATTTTTATGATGTGCTAGTTTTATATATACTATATTACATGAGCGATATAAATAATAAATATTATATACGATTTACGAGTATATACGCACACCCAATTAATATATCATTCTTTTATGCGTCTGGCTATTATAAAATGTGTACTTAAATATATTTATTTAATTATCATTAGATAGTGGTAATATTGTGTTTGATTTTCTTTATTTTTATATACTTATTATGATATTCTGATTATATATATATTTAGTATTTAATATAAAGTGTTGATTTTATACTTATTAATTTTATAATTTTGAATATTCTCTAATTATGATAGTATTTTAATGTGAGTATTAAGAAGAAAAAAAAGTACCATTAGGGTGATTATTTTGAATATGAAGGTTTTGATTATTAATATATTTTAAACGATTTATTACTTTATTTTATAAAATATTAGTTTGGAAATATTAGCAATATTTAGTAATTAAATTATGTTTAAAAAAATGTTAAAACATTAGTTTTATTAATTATTGGTTTTATTTAAAAATAAATAAAGGGATCAATGAGTTTTAACCATGTGTGAACCCTAATTGTTAATAAAATAAAACAACAACAAAAAAAAAAAAGGAATTGGACGGGCAACTTTGAAACCAAAGTGGAAACGCAACAACAACCTATCGTTTGGCACCAGTGTTCGATAACTGTCCAGAAAACTTTCTCCATTTTCGCCCAAATTTGAGTATGTTATTTCATTCATTTAACTAGTCCATTAAACATAATTTTCCAGAATTTTAACAACCCCAATTTCTCTCTAAAATACCCGACTTCTCCGTTTG